>NW_027195123.1:125000-363736 GCF_038502225.1 Cherax quadricarinatus | reverse complement strand
CCTAGTTAACCTTACATCCTGACCAACACTTCACAGTTCAACACACACCTCACCCCCTAGTTAACCTTACATCCTGACCAACACTTCACAGTTCAACACACACCTCACCCCCTAGTTAACCTTACATCCTGACCAACACTTCACAGTTCAACACACACCTCACCCCCTAGTTAACCTTACATCCTGACCAACACTTCACAGTTCAACACACACCTCACCCCCTAGTTAACCTTACATCCTGACCAACACTTCACAGTTCAACACACACCTCACCCCCTAGTTAACCTTACATCCTGACCAACACTTCACAGTTCAACACACACCTCACCCCCTAGTTAACCTTACATCCTGACCAACACTTCACAGTTCAACACACACCTCACCCCCTAGTTAACCTTACATCCTGACCAACACTTCACAGTTCAACACACACCTCACCCCCTAGTTAACCTTACATCCTGACCAACACTTCACAGTTCAACACACACCTCACCCCCTAGTTAACCTTACATCCTGACCAACACTTCACAGTTCAACACACACCTCACCCCCTAGTTAACCTTACATCCTGACCAACACTTCACAGTTCAACACACACCTCACCCCCTAGTTAACCTTACATCCTGACCAACACTTCACAGTTCAACACACACCTCACCCCCTAGTTAACCTTACATCCTGACCAACACTTCACAGTTCAACACACACCTCACCCCCTAGTTAACCTTACATCCTGACCAACACTAGTTCAACACACACCTCACCCCCTAGTTAACCTTACATCCTGACCAACACTTCACAGTTCAACACACACCTCACCCCCTAGTTAACCTTACATCCTGACCAACACTTCACAGTTCAACACACACCTCACCCCCTAGTTAACCTTACATCCTGACCAACACTTCACAGTTCAACACACACCTCACCCCCTAGTTAACCTTACATCCTGACCAACACTTCACAGTTCAACACACACCTCACCCCCTAGTTAACCTTACATCCTGACCAACACTTCACAGTTCAACACACACCTCACCCCCTAGTTAACCTTACATCCTGACCAACACTTCACAGTTCAACACACACCTCACCCCCCTTACCTCCTGACCAACACTTCACAGTTCAACACACACCTCACCCCCTAGTTAACCTTACATCCTGACCAACACTTCACAGTTCAACACACACCTCACCCCCTAGTTAACCTTACATCCTGACCAACACTTCACAGTTCAACACACACCTCACCCCTAGTTAACCTTACATCCTGACCAACACTTCACAGTTCAACACACACCTTAGTTAACCTTACATCCTGACCAACACTTCACAGTTCAACACACACCTCACCCCCTAGTTAACCTTACATCCTGACCAACACTTCACAGTTCAACACACACCTCACCCCCTAGTTAACCTTACATCCTGACCAACACTTCACAGTTCAACACACACCTCACCCCCTAGTTAACCTTACATCCGGACCAACACTCCACAGTTCAACACACACCTCACCCCCTAGTTAACCTTACATCCTGACCAACACTTCACAGTTCAACCACACCTCACTAGTTAACCTTACATCCTGACCAACACTTCACAGTTCAACACACACCTCACCCCCTAGTTAACCTTACATCCTGACCAACACTTCACAGTTCAACACACACCTCACCCCCTAGTTAACCTTACATCCTGACCAACACTTCACAGTTCAACACACACCTCACCCCCTAGTTAACCTTACATCCTGACCAACACTTCACAGTTCAACACACACCTCACCCCCTAGTTAACCTTACATCCTGACCAACACTTCACAGTTCAACACACACCTCACCCCCTAGTTAACCTTACATCCTGACCAACACTTCACAGTTCAACACACACCTCACCCCCTAGTTAACATTACATCCTGACCAACACTTCACAGTTCAACACACACCTCACCCCCTAGTTAACCTTACATCCTGACCAACACTTCACAGTTCAACACACACCTCACCCCCTAGTTAACCTTACATCCTGACCAACACTTCACAGTTCAACACACACCTCACCCCCTAGTTAACCTTACATCCTGACCAACACTTCACAGTTCAACACACACCTCACCCCCTCACCCCCTAGTTAACCTTACATCCTGACCAACACTTCACAGTTCAACACACACCTCACCCCCTAGTTAACCTTACATCCTGACCAACACTTCACAGTTCAACACACACCTCACCCCCTAGTTAACCTTACATCCTGACCAACACTTCACAGTTCAACACACACCTCACCCCCTAGTTAACCTTACATCCTGACCAACACTTCACAGTTCAACACACACCTCACCCCCTAGTTAACCTTACATCCTGACCAACACTTCACAGTTCAACACACACCTCACCCCCTAGTTAACCTTACATCCTGACCAACACTTCACAGTTCAACACAAACCTCACCCCCTAGTTAACCTTACATCCTGACCAACACTTCACAGTTCAACACACACCTCACCCCCTAGTTAACCTTACATCCTGACCAACACTTCACAGTTCAACACAAACCTCACCCCCTAGTTAACCTTACATCCTGACCAACACTTCACAGTTCAACACAAACCTCACCCCCTAGTTAACCTTACATCCTGACCAACACTTCACAGTTCAACACACACCTCAGCCCTTACCCTGACCAACACTTCACAGTTCAACCCACACCTAGTTAACCTTACATCCTGACCAACACTTCACAGTTCAACACACACCTCACCCCCTAGTTAACCTTACATCCTGACCAACACTTCACAGTTCAACACACACCTCACCCCCTAGTTAACCTTACATCCTGACCAACACTTCAGAGTTCAACACACACCTCACCCCCTAGTTAACCTTACATCCTGACCAACACTTCACAGTTCAACACACACCTCACCCCCTAGTTAACCTTACATCCTGACCAACACTTCACAGTTCAACACACACCTCACCCCCTAGTTAACCTTACATCCTGACCAACACTTCACAGTTCAACACACACCTCACCCCCTAGTTAACCGTACATCCTGACCAACACTTCTCAGTTCAACACACACCTCACCCCCTAGTTAACCTTACATCCTGACCAACACTTCACAGTTCAACACACACCTCACCCCCTAGTTAACCTTACATCCTGACCAACACTTCACAGTTCAACACACACCTCACCCCCTAGTTAACCTTACATCCTGACCAACACTTCACAGTTCAACACACACCTCACCCCCTAGTTAACCTTACATCCTGACCAACACTTCACAGTTCAACACACACCTCACCCCCTAGTTAACCTTACATCCTGACCAACACTTCACAGTTCAACACACACCTCACCCCCTAGTTAACCTTACATCCTGACCAACACTTCACAGTTCAACACACACCTCACCCCCTAGTTAACCTTACATCCTGACCAACACTTCACAGTTCAACACACACCTCACCCCCTAGTTAACCTTACATCCTGACCAACACTTCACAGTTCAACACACACCTCACCCCCTAGTTAACCTTACATCCTGACCAACACTTCACAGTTCAACACACACCTCACCCCCTAGTTAACCTTACATCCTGACCAACACTTCACAGTTCAACACACACCTCACCCCCTAGTTAACCTTACATCCTGACCAACACTTCACAGTTCAACACACACCTCACCCCCTAGTTAACCTTACATCCTGACCAACACTTCACAGTTCAACACACACCTCACCCCCTAGTTAACCTTACATCCTGACCAACACTTCACAGTTCAACACACACCTCACCCCCTAGTTAACCTTACATCCTGACCAACACTTCACAGTTCAACACACACCTCACCCCCTAGTTAACCTTACATCCTGACCAACACTTCACAGTTCAACACACACCTCACCCCCTAGTTAACCTTACATCCTGACCAACACTTCACAGTTCAACACACACCTCACCCCCTAGTTAACCTTACATCCTGACCAACACTTCACAGTTCAACACACACCTCACCCCCTAGTTAACCTTACATCCTGACCAACACTTCACAGTTCAACACACACCTCACCCCCTAGTTAACCTTACATCCTGACCAACACTTCACAGTTCAACACACACCTCACCCCCTAGTTAACCTTACATCCTGACCAACACTTCACAGTTCAACACACACCTCACCCCCTAGTTAACCTTACATCCTGACCAACACTTCACAGTTCAACACACACCTCACCCCCTAGTTAACCTTACATCCTGACCAACACTTCACAGTTCAACACACACCTCACCCCCTAGTTAACCTTACATCCTGACCAACACTTCACAGTTCAACACACACCTCACCCCCTAGTTAACCTTACATCCTGACCAACACTTCACAGTTCAACACACACCTCACCCCCTAGTTAACCTTACATCCTGACCAACACTTCACAGTTCAACACACACCTCACCCCCTAGTTAACCTTACATCCTGACCAACACTTCACAGTTCAACACACACCTCACCCCCTAGTTAACCTTACATCCTGACCAACACTTCACAGTTCAACACACACCTCACCCCCTAGTTAACCTTACATCCTGACCAACACTTCACAGTTCAACACACACCTCACCCCCTAGTTAACCTTACATCCTGACCAACACTTCACAGTTCAACACACACCTCAACCCCCTAGTTAACCTTACATCCTGACCAACACTTCACAGTTCAACACACACCTCACCCCCTAGTTAACCTTACATCCTGACCAACACTTCACAGTTCAACACACACCTCACCCCCTAGTTAACCTTACATCCTGACCAACACTTCACAGTTCAACACACACCTCACCCCCTAGTTAACCTTACATCCTGACCAACACTTCACAGTTCAACACACACCTCACCCCCTAGTTAACCTTACATCCTGACCAACACTTCACAGTTCAACACACACCTAACCCCCTAGTTAACCTTACATCCTGACCAACACTTCACAGTTCAACACACACCTCACCCCCTAGTTAACCTTACATCCTGACCAACACTTCACAGTTCAACACACACCTCAACCCCCTAGTTAACCTTACATCCTGACCAACACTTCACAGTTCAACACACACCTCACCCCCTAGTTAACCTTACATCCTGACCAACACTTCACAGTTCAACACACACCTCACCCCCTAGTTAACCTTACATCCTGACCAACACTTCACAGTTCAACACACACCTCACCCCCTAGTTAACCTTACATCCTGACCAACACTTCACAATTCAACACACACCTCACCCCGTAGTTAACCTTACATCCTGACCAACACTTCACAGTTCAACACACACCTCACCCCCTAGTTAACCTTACATCCTGACCAACACTTCACAGTTCAACACACACCTCACCCCCTAGTTAACCTTACATCCTGACCAACACTTCACAGTTCAACACACACCTCACCCCCTAGTTAACCTTACATCCTGACCAACACTTCACAGTTCAACACACACCTCACCCCCTAGTTAACCTTACATCCTGACCAACACTTCACAGTTCAACACACACACCTCACCCCCTAGTTAACCTTACATCCTGACCAACACTTCACAGTTCAACACACACCTCACCCCCTAGTTAACCTTACATCCTGACCAACACTTCACAGTTCAACACACACCTCACCCCCTAGTTAACCTTACATACTGACCAACACTTCACAGTTCAACACAGACCTTAGTTAACCTTACATCCTGACCAACACTTCACAGTTCAACACACACCTCACCCCCTAGTTAACCTTACATACTGACCAACACTTCACAGTTCAACACACACCTCACCCCCTAGTTAACCTTACATCCTGACCAACACTTCACAGTTCAACACACACCTCACCCCCTAGTTAACCTTACATCCTGACCAACACTTCACAGTTCAACACACACCTCACCCCCTAGTTAACCTTACATCCTGACCAACACTTCACAGTTCAACACACACCTCACCCCCTAGTTAACCTTACATACTGACCAACACTTCACAGTTCAACACACACCTCACCCCCTAGTTAACCTTACATACTGACCAACACTTCACAGTTCAACACACACCTCACCCCCTAGTTAACCTTACATACTGACCAACACTTCACAGTTCAACACACACCTCACCCCCTAGTTAACCTTACATCCTGACCAACACTTCACAGTTCAACACACACCTCACCCCCTAGTTAACCTTACATCCTGACCAACACTTCACAGTTCAACACACACCTCACCCCCTAGTTAACCTTACATCCTGACCAACACTTCACAGTTCAACACACACCTCCCCCCCTCGTTAACCTTACATCCTGACCAACACTTCACAGTTCAACACACACCTCCCCCCTAGTTAACCTTACATCCTGACCAACACTTCACAGTTCAACACACACCTCACCCCCTAGTTAACCTTACATCCTGACCAACACTTCACAGTTCAACACACACCTCACCCCCTAGTTAACCTTACATCCTGACCAACACTTCACAGTTCAACACACACCTCACCCCCTAGTTAACCTTACATCCTGACCAACACTTCACAGTTCAACACACACCTCACCCCCTAGTTAACCTTACATCCTGACCAACACTTCACAGTTCAACACACACCTCACCCCCTAGTTAACCTTACATCCTGACCAACACTTCACAGTTCAACACACACCTCACCCCCTAGTTAACCTTACATCCTGACCAACACTTCACAGTTCAACACACACCTCACCCCCTAGTTAACCTTACATCCTGACCAACACTTCACAGTTCAACACACAACTCACCCCCTAGTTAACCTTACATCCTGACCAACACTTCACAGTTCAACACACACCTCACCCCCTAGTTAACCTTACATCCTGACCAACACTTCACAGTTCAACACACACCTCACCCCCTAGTTAACCTTACATCCTGACCAACACTTCACAGTTCAACACACACCTCACCTCCTAGTTAACCTTACATCCTGACCAACACTTCACAGTTCAACACACACCTCACCCCCTAGTTAACCTTACATCCTGACCAACACTTCACAGTTCAACACACACCTCACCCGCTAGTTAACCTTACATCCTGACCAACACTTCACAGTTCAACACACACCTCACCCCCTAGTTAACCTTACATCCTGACCAACACTTCACAGTTCAACACACACCTCACCCCCTAGTTAACCTTACATCCTGACCAACACTTCACAGTTCAACACACACCTCACCCCCTAGTTAACCTTACATCCTGACCAACACTTCACAGTTCAACACACACCTCACCCCCTAGTTAACCTTACATCCTGACCAACACTTCACAGTTCAACACACACCTCACCCCCTAGTTAACCTTACATCCTGACCAACACTTCACAGTTCAACACACACATCACCCCCTAGTTAACCTTACATCCTGACCAACACTTCACAGTTCAACACACACCTCACCCCCTAGTTAACCTTACATCCTGACCAACACTTCACAGTTCAACACACACCTCACCCCCTAGTTAACCTTACATCCTAACCAACACTTCACAGTTCAACACACACCTCACCCCCTAGTTAACCTTACATCCTGACCAACACTTCACAGTTCAACACACACCTCACCCCCTAGTTAACCTTACATCCTGACCAACACTTCACAGTTCAACACACACCTCACCCCCTAGTTAACCTTACATCCTAACCAACACTTCACAGTTCAACACACTCCTCACCCCCTAGTTAACCTTACATCCTAACCAACACTTCACAGTTCAACACACACCTCACCCCCTAGTTAACCTTACAGCCTGACCAACACTTCACAGTTCAACACACACCTCACCCCCTAGTTAACCTTACATCCTGACCAACACTTCACAGTTCAACACACACCTCACCCCCTAGTTAACCTTACATCCTGACCAACACTTCACAGTTCAACACACACCTCACCCCCTAGTTAACCTTACATCCTGACCAACACTTCACAGTTCAACACACACCTCACCCCCTAGTTAACCTTACATCCTGACCAACACTTCACAGTTCAACACACACCTCACCCCCTAGTTAACCTTACATCCTGACCAACACTTCACAGTTCAACACACACCTCACCCCCTAGTTAACCTTACATCCTGACCAACACTTCACAGTTCAACACACACCTCACCCCCTAGTTAACCTTACATCCTGACCAACACTTCACAGTTCAACACACACCTCACCCCCTAGTTAACCTTACATCCTGACCAACACTTCACAGTTCAACACACACCTCACCCCCTAGTTAACCTTACATCCTGACCAACACTTCACAGTTCAACACACACCTCACCCCCTAGTTAACCTTACATCCTGACCAACACTTCACAGTTCAACACACACCTCACCCCCTAGTTAACCTTACATCCTGACCAACACTTCACAGTTCAACACACACCTCACCCCCTAGTTAACCTTACATCCTGACCAACACTTCACAGTTCAACACACACCTCACCCCCTAGTTAACCTTACATCCTGACCAACACTTCACAGTTCAACACACACCTCACCCCCTAGTTAACCTTACATCCTGACCAACACTTCACAGTTCAACACACACCTCACCCCCTAGTTAACCTTACATCCTGACCAACACTTCACAGTTCAACACACACCTCACCCCCTAGTTAACCTTACATCCTGACTAACACTTCACAGTTCAACACACACCTCACCCCCTAGTTAACCTTACATCCTGACCAACACTTCACAGTTCAACACACACCTCACCCCCTAGTTAACCTTACATCCTGACCAACACTTCACAGTTCAACACACACCTCACCCCCTAGTTAACCTTACATCCTGACCAACACTTCACAGTTCAACACACACCTCACCCCCTAGTTAACCTTACATCCTGACCAACACTTCACAGTTCAACACACACCTCACCCCCTAGTTAACCTTACATCCTGACCAACACTTCACAGTTCAACACACACCTCACCCCCTAGTTAACCTTACATCCTGACCAACACTTCACAGTTCAACACACACCTCACCCCCTAGTTAACCTTACATCCTGACCAACACTTCACAGTTCAACACACACCTCACCCCCTAGTTAACCTTACATCCTGACCAACACTTCACAGTTCAACACACACCTCACCCCCTAGTTAACCTTACATCCTGACCAACACTTCACAGTTCAACACACACCTCACCCCCTAGTTAACCTTACATCCTGACCAACACTTCACAGTTCAACACACACCTCACCCCCTAGTTAACCTTACATCCTGACCAACACTTCACAGTTCAACACACACCTCACCCCCTAGTTAACCTTACATCCTGACCAACACTTCACAGTTCAACACACACCTCACCCCCTAGTTAACCTTACATCCTGACCAACACTTCACAGTTCAACACACACCTCACCCCCTAGTTAACCTTACATACTGACCAACACTTCACAGTTCAACACACACCTCACCCCCTAGTTAACCTTACATCCTGACCAACACTACACAGTTCAACACACACCTCACCCCCTAGTTAACCTTACATCCTGACCAACACTTCACAGTTCAACACACACCTCACCCCCTATTTAACCTTACATCCTGACCAACACTTCACAGTTCAACACACACCTCACCCCCTAGTTAACCTTACATCCTAACCAACACTTCACAGTTCAACACGCACCTCACCCCCTAGTTAACCTTACATCCTGACCAACACTTCACAGTTCAACACACACCTCACCTCCTAGTTAACCTTACATCCTGACCAACACTTCACAGTTCAACACACACCTCACCCCCTAGTTAACCTTACATACTGACCAACACTTCACAGTTCAACACACACCTCAGCTCCTAGTTAACCTTACATACTGACCAACACTTCACAGTTCAACACACACCTCACCCCCTAGTTAACCTTACATCCTGACCAACACTTCACAGTTCAACACACACCTCACCCCCTAGTTAACCTTACATACTGACCAACACTTCACAGTTCAACACACACCTCACCCCCTAGTTAACCTTACATCCTGACCAACACTTCACGTTACAGTTTCATCTATTATAAACTGTTCCATTTTTCTCGTAGTTCACAATAAACTTTCACTTTTACTTCATCTTACACTTTCACCTGTAGTTCACTTTCACCTGTAGTTCACTTTCCACGCTCATTTTGCACCTTCACTGAAGACACTGCTCTTTTCTTTTTAATTATCCTGTCTATTTTTAACAAACAATTTTATCGAGTTTTTCGAGTAATTATATATCCCTGAAGAAGTACCTTTAAAAAGTTCCTTCATTCTTATTATTCCTCCAGCTATTCATTTTTTTTGTTCATAACTCGAGAACTCCTTATCTCATTTGCTTCAAATTTTCAACATTATGTACAGCAACAAAGGCAAAATTCTAGATAAAACTGGTATGTTCACGTACCATATGAACAATACCTCTGCCCGAAATGCCCCAGCGTGATAGTGACTTTCTTTGTACTTAGCATACCAAAATTGTAATTACACATTGTAACCTTTAAAAAGAAATAAATAAGAACATAAGAACTTAAGAAAGCAGGAACACTGCAACAGGCTTGTTGGCCCATACTAGGCACGTCCTTTACAATTCATCCCACTAACAAAACATTTGCCTAACCCAATTTTCAATGCTACCCAAGAAATTGTTGGTATTATATACCATTCTTGCACAACCAAGAAATAAGCCCTGATAAGCAAGTCCCACTCAAATCCAACCCCTCTCACTCATGCATTTATCCAACCTCTCCTCCTTATGGAGGGGGATTCCACTTCCAAACAATCTTTTACTTTTACTTTTTTTACTGAGATAGCTTCCAGATTCTTTGGTGACGGATGTTGAATAGTTTATGAAAGGCGACAAAAAATACGATGGTGTGAGAGACGGAACAAATGTGTAGTAGCAGATCTGACGATTTTGGGTGAAACATAGTGATTCTATTTACTTTACATCACAATAAATAAATTTTTGTTTACCTTTTATTAAAGGCTTCAATATTCTTATTGTTGGAGACACCCAGGTAAGATATATGGACAGAGCTTTTTGTAAGAGAGACAGGAAGGTCAGACAGAGGGTGTGCCTCCCAGGAGCTGGTGTTGGTGACATAGTCAGCAGGTTGGGTAACATTATGTCATGTAATGGGAAAAAGCCCATTACCTGTCTCAGTTCTGGTGGAAATGACATCGGGAAGGGCAGGAGACAGGAACTGCTGGATAAGTCGAGGTCAGCCATAGAAATAATCAGGTCTAAGGAAGGGATCACAATCACATGTAGCATCTTTCCTAGAAAAGGAGTGGGCAATGAATGGATGTGTAGAGCAATTGGTATAAATTGCTGGCCTGACAGGTACTGCGAGGAACTTGCAATCCCATTCATTGATAACTGGGACAAATTCTATGGCAAACATGATATGTATGCAAAGAACGGGGTTCATCTCTTTGGGGCTGGTATTGGTTGCAGTAGCCAATTCAGTTGAGGGGGTCATTTGATGACTTGTCTAGGAATTTAAACTGATAGATTATAGAAGTATGGGTGTTTGTGAGAAACAATCAGGTTGCAGTATTAAGGTTGAAAACAGCAGATATTACCAGGATACTCCAGGGATATGTTTAAAAGACAATATTCAAAATAAAGTTGCTAGTAAAGGCAAAGCAATTGCTCAACAGCCAAAGAGAGATAATAGAGGGCAACGAGTGACTTACTACCTGAAGGTTTACTATACAAATAGTAGGATTGTAAGAAGTAAAATAGATGAATTAAGATTACTTGCAAGTGCAGGTAATATAGATATTATTACTATAACAGAGACCTGGTTCAACTTGAAAGATAGAGAAATGCCTTCTGAATGCAACATACAGGGTTATAAACTATTCCACACTGATAGGGTCAACAAGAAGGGTGGTGGAGTGGCGACGTATGTCAGAGATAATTTAAATTGTTGTGTTAGACAAGATGTAAGATGAGTCATTTTTTTTAATTATAGGATTTCATAGTATAAACACAGGAAATATGAAAAGCAAACTTGACAAAATATAAATCCATTGATTTACGGCGTTTTTAAATCTAACCAACGGACACTTTCAAATTTTTGGGAAAAATTATGAACAACATTTGCTTTATCACAAATTTTCGTTTATTATTCATCACTGTCGTACTGGATCAGCTCAGAAATTTCAAAACTTATATAACGCACCGTGGCCAAGATTTATGTAACTATTTACACTCATTGGTGACCTTTGCAGTCCTATATTTTGGTTTCCCTGTTATTACAGGAGAAAGACTCCTCTGATCCCCCATCTTTTGCAACTTTTAACCACAATATCCAATATTTTTTTAACATATTGCATCCAATTAACTGGATCTAATGCTATCATTTTACAGGCGATATATGACCCCATCTGGTTTAGAGATTTCTTCTGATTACAGTATAACAGTTGTGAACAGCATCAGTCTTCAGTGGCTGATGCATCGTGTGAAACATGGCTGGAACATGTCTTGGCTTAGGGCCACGTAGACACAAATTTTGATGGATTCTGTACAATAACCGGAAAATGCATGTTCTGGTTGGCTTGAAACTTTTAGTGCTAATTTTTTCCCTCAAGGAAAACAATCTATTGATGCCAGGTTGTGTATATTATATTCCAGTTTTATTAATCACGTTACTTTCTATGAAACAACTGAAGAATCTTTATGCTGAACAGAAATAAATCAGTATTTGAATCAGGTTATCTTAGGGTAAATCAGCTTTATGTTCTTTGATGTGACTATAACATTTGTTATGTCCTCCATACGTACATAAGTTTTTTTATTTTCTCTTTTTTGAAGCTGGTCAATCTTAAAGTAGAAAATTTTTTTAATTAATTTTACTTTGTTTAGATCCCAGTTCCCTTTATTGAAAAAAATAAAATACTGCTTTTCATGGGATAATTTCTGAATAGCACATCTGATTATCTTCCAGTCATCCTTGTTCATGACGCCATAATACAAATTGTGACCGTCTTCAAGCTTCATGTGCTTGTGTATTTTGCGATACTGTCTCAGTGGGCTCTTTGTAAAGATCGAATTAGATTTGGACGTATATATTATAATGTTAAAATTATATTGAAGAAATTTGGATATTAGTTTCCATATGATGACCTGTGACTGCCTCTTCTGATTGTCTTCAAATCTTCAACACTAATATTTAACTGCATTATCAACTTATGCCGCACTCTGCACTATTCCAGTCGCGATCATTGAGGCACAAGGGAATAGGATTAAGTAATTTGGATGCCTTCCTCGCATCAAGCAGCGACCTAAATACATCTGTTTTTCTTAACTATAGCAAAGGTAACTCAAGTTTTCGCTTTCGTCAATTATGAATATAATTATACGTGAATATATAGAGTGTGAAGTGAAAATCCTTGGAAATTAACTGAAATAAATTTATAGAAAAAAGGAAAGTGTATAGTAGATAGCTGAGAGAGCGAGGTGAATACCACCATAACATTGAATAACAGTGACACCCTTCTAGTACATGTATCTTGTATGTTGACGTGTTTACATGTCTTATGACCAAAGTTATAGAACTCATTCCCAGCATCCTGGAATAGCTCCCAGAACTTCCATAACTCTGTGTGGCATAAGTTCATTACCTGGTATCTTAACCCTCGTCTTGTTCTCCACTCTCTCACACTATTTTCAACCAACTAACACTTTTATTTACCCTCCTGTCATCTCTAATAATTTATGTAGGACATCCTCAGTATATATAGCAGAAAAAAAAAAACATCTATCAACGGAGAAAACATTTTATTAACAAAAACTCTACGTGGGATTTATCAAACACAAGACCTGCATATTAACAGTGGTGTACAAAATATATGGGAAGGTAAGATTCTGGTAGTCAGCACCTGGCCTGACCTAGCTCCACCTCACCCATCCAGATGTTTCACGCACACTGGTATAATATATGCCAGAAACTTAGTCATTTCAGGAGTGGGCGAAACGCTGAATTATTAAAAGGGTTCTTTATCGAAATTGTCTCTTTTTTATATAACCATCTGCCTACTTACAATCATCCATTCGTGTCTCGTTCATTACAGCTTCACCTTTGGTTCGCTTAATTTTTTCACTGTTTTTTCTTTTAACACCCTCATTTGTTTCTCACCTTATATTTTAAGCATTTGTTCACTTTTATTCACCTTGCACATTCATTGGTTGTTCATATTAATCATTTAGTTTGCAAACCCTATTTCTCAGTGCTCCATAAGTGTAAGTATGATATTTCTCAGTGTTTCATAAGTGTAAGTATGATATTTCTCAGTGCTTCATGAGTGTATGATATTTCTCAATGCTTCATAAGTTTATGATATTTATCAGTGCTCCATAAGTGTAGTTATGTTTCTCAGTGCTTCATAAGTGTAAGTATGATATTTCTCGGTGCTTCATAAGTGTAAGTATGTTTCTCAGTGCTCCATAAGTGTAAGTATGATATTTCTCAGTGCTTCGTAAGTGTAAGTATGATATTTCTCAGTGCTCCATAAGTGTAAGTATGATATTTCTCAGTGCTTCGTAAGTGTAAGTATGATATTTCTCAGTGGTTCATAAGTTTAATTATATTTCTCAATGCTTCATAAGTTTGTGATATTTCTCAGTGCTTCGTAAGTGTAAGTATGATATTTCTCAGAGCTCCATAAGTGTAAGTATGATATTTCTCAGTGCTTGATAAGTGTAAATATGATATTTCTCAGTGCTCCATAAGTGTAAGTATGACATTTCTAAGTGCTCTATAAGTGTAATTATATTTCTCAATGCTTCATAAGTGTATGATATTTGTCAATGTTCCATATGTATAAGTATGATATTTCTCAGTGCTTCATAAGTGTAAGTATGACATTTCAGGAATATATTTATAACCTTAATAAATTACAGACTATAGAACTTACTGAAATACTAAATGTACTTCTAAGAAAGACGCACTTCTATGGGAGACATATATAAGAAAGACACTTATAAGAAAGACAGACCTCTAGGAAAGACACACTTATAAAAAAGACATACCTATAAGAAAGAAACATTTGAAAAAAAGAAATACTTCTAAGAATGACACACTTCTAAGAATGACACACTTCTAAGAATGACACACTTTTAATAATGACACACTTCTAAGAATGACACACTTTTAATAATGACACACTTCTAAGAATGAAACACTTCTAAGAATGAAACACTTCTAAGAATGACACACTTTTAAGAATGACACATTTCTAAGAATGACACACTTCTAAGAATGACACACTTTTAAGAATGACACACTTCTAGGAATGAACACTTCTAAGAATGACACACTTCTAAGAATGACACACTTCTAAGAATGACACACTTCTAAGAATGACACACTTCTAAGAATGACACACTTCTAAGAATGACACACTTCTAAGAATGACACACTTCTAAGAATGACACACTTCTAAGAATGACACACTTCTAAGAATGACACACTTCTAAGAATGACACACTTCTAAGAATGACACACTTCTAAGAATGACACTTCTAAGAATGACACACTTCTAAGAATGACACACTTCTAAGAATGACACACTTCTAAGAATGACACACTTCTAAGAATGACACACTTCTAAGAATGACACACTTCTAAGAATGACACTCTTCTAAGAATGACGCACTTCTAAGAATGACGCACTTCTAAGAATGACGCACTTCTAAGAATGACGCACTTCTAAGAATGACGCACTTCTAAGAATGACACACTTCTAAGAATGACACACTTTTAAGAATGACACACTTTTAAGAATGACACACTTCTAAGAATGACAGACTTCTAAGAATGACACACTTGTAAGAATGACACACTTCTAAGAATGACACACTTCTAAGAATGACACACTTGTAAGAATGACACACTTCTAAGAATGACACACTTCTAAGAGTGACACACTTCTAAGAGTGACACACTTCTAAGAATGACACACTTCTAAGAGTGACACACTTCTAAGAGTGACACACTTCTAAGAATGACACACTTCTAAGAATGACACACTTCTAAGAATGACACACTTCTAAGAGTGACACACTTCTAAGAATGACACACTTCTAAGAATGACACACTTCTAAGAATGACACACTTCTAAGAATGACACACTTCTAAGTTATCTAACGTTTCTAATAATTCATTAACTGTGCATATTTACAACTTTACACATTCAGTTATTAAATTTCTTGGAGATAATCAATTTCATGAAATAAGTCAGTGTTAAAGATTTTAATCCGATGATAATAGGCTTTATTTATTACACGGAAAATCGGTTTCACAGTTTATTTCATAAATTATACAAAATAGGACTTGTGGTGCCCAAAAAACAAGGTAAAGCAAGTGTTGGTAAAGCAACTTGCGTTGAAAGTAGAAAGCAGAATCAGTCTCCAGTTATCACATGTATGCCAATGAATCGATTCTTGTATTTACCAAATTTAGTTCGACAAACTTTCCCCGCACAAACTAAGTTTAGTGGTTAATGTCCTGGCTGCAAGAGGAAAATTCTGATACAAATATTTTTACATCAAATTGGCAAGTGTTCACATATATGGATGAATTTCACTCTCAGTTCTCTTCCACAGTGGACGAAACTTTTCTTTACCGATTAATCTTTGCATTAGAGAGTTTTTAATGCTATCATCGCCATTCCAGGAAGCCATAATAGGTTTCATAACTTTGGTCATAAGATACTACACCTACCAATAATTCAAAGAAACTTAAAGTTACGACCGTGGATAAGATATTCTTGTGTTATAGGCAGAATAAAAATGTTTTTTTGTATGAAGAAAAATAATCTGTCAACAACTTAAAGGTTCGCTTTTATTGAAACCTAAACCAAAAATATAGGAATTCCTAATTTAGCAGCCTATCCAAAAACTGAATGGTACAGTTTAATCTCAACGGAAAAAAGGAGAAAAGTTTTACAAAGTATTACTTAATAGGCGATGAAGAAAAACAGATAAGGAAAAACTTTGTAACAATAAGAAACTTGGAACAATGGAACTTATCAGAGAATCAAAAAGCTAGAAATTAGAAACATAAGTAAAGAGCAATAATTAGACAGCAATTTTGATAAATAATATCTGTGTTACTGTACTCTTCTTCCGTGTTACTGTACTCTTCTTCCGTGTTACTGTACTCTTCTTCCGTGTTACTGTACTCTTCTTACGTGTTACTGTACTGTTTTCCTGTGTTACTCTACTGGCCTTCTGTGTAACTGTATTATTGTTCTGTATTACTGTACTGGTCTTCTGTCTTACTCTGCTATATTGTTCTTAAGTGTTGCTGTACTGAGCTGTACTGGTCTTCTGTGTTGCTGTACTGAGCTGTACTGGTCTTCTGTGTTGCTGTACTGAGCTGTACTGGTCTTCTGTGTTGCTGTACTGTAATCTACTGGTCATCCTTGTGACTGTGCCGGTCTTCTACGTTACTGTTCTGTTCTTCTGTGTTCCTGTACAGTACTGTTCTTCTGTGTTACTCTACTGTACTGTTCTTCTGTGTTACTGAACTGTACTGTTCGTCTATGTCACTGTACTGTTCATCTGCATTACTGTACTGTGCTGTTCATTTGTGTTTCTGTACTGTACTGTTCTTTGTTTCTGTACTACTCTTCTGTGTTACTGTACTGGTCTTCTGTCTTACTCTACTGTATTGTTCTTCTGTGTTACTGTACTGGACTGTGCTGGTCTTCTGTGTTACTGTACTGGACTGTGCTGGTCTTCTGTGTTACTGTACTGGACTGTGCTGGTCTTCTGTGTTACTGTACTGTTCCTCTGTGTCACTGTACTATTCCTCTGTGTTACTATACTGTACTTTTCTTTTGTGTTACTTTACTGCACTGTTCTTTTGTGTTACTGATCTGTACTGGTCTGATCTTCTGTGTTACTGTACTGTACTGTTCTTCGGTGCTTCTGTGTTTCTGTACTGGTCTTTTGTGTTACTGTGCTGTTCTTTTGTGCTTCTGTACTGTTCTGGTCTTCTGTTATTGTACTGCACTGGTCTTCTGTGTTACTGTACTGGTCATCTGTGTTACTGTACTGGTCATCTGTGTTACTGTACTGGTCATCTGCGTTACTGTACTGGTCATCTGCGTTACTGTACTGTACTGGTCATCTGTGTTACTGTACTGTACTGGTCTTATGTGTTACTGTAGTTTACTGGTCTTCTTTGTTACTGTACTGTGCTTTTATTCTTTGTTATTGCACAGTACTGGTCTTCCGTGTTACTGTACAGTACTGGTATTTTGTATTAGTGTATTGTACCGGTCTTCTGTGCTACTACTGGTCTTGTATGTTACTGTACTGTTATAGTCTTCCATCTTACTGTACTGTTCTGGTGTTTTGTGTTACTCTACTGGTTTTCTGTGTTACCGTACTGGTATTCTGTGTTATTTTACAGTACTGGTCTTGTATGTTGCAGAATTGTTACTGTGATATACATTTACTCTGTTATTGTATTGTTCTTCTGTATTGTTGTATGTTTTATGTTTTGTATGCTTTTATGTGTTATTAATGCTGCTTTATGTGTTACTATGCTGTTTTATGTATTATTCTAATTTTTATGTATTACTCTTCTGCTTTTTTTTATGTCACTACATTGTTTAATATATCTATTTATTGTTTTGTGTGTTACTATATTGTTGTATGTGTTACTTTACTGTTTTATGTGTCACTAAACTGCGTATGTGTCTCAATTTAACGTTTTGTGTGTTACAATACTGTTTTGTGTGTTTCTATACTCTATTGTGTTTCTATACTGCTTTATGCATCACTATACTGTTTTACGTTACTGTTCTTACGTGTTACTGTACTTGTCTTTTGTATTAATGTACTTATTGTAAGTAACTATGGTCTTCTTACTTGTAAGTTGTCTGTTGATACCGACGTATTGCGGTAAAGGTCACATATATCCTAAACTGTACTTAAGTTTTCTTTTCCACTGTACTGTTACAGTGTTTTGCTCTGCCGATTTTCCGTGTGTCTTTACCGTTCTTGTATGTTAAATGCTGCATCGACACCATGCCCAGCCCTTCTAGGGCAGGGCAGGTGCCTGAGCCCTAGCTTGTAGCTCACAAGACTCTCATTCCCATTAGCCCCCTTGGGGCGGGGATGGCAGACCAGAGAGGCCTAGCTTCTGGCTAGGCCTGGGGACAGTTGGTCCCAAAGATGAGGAGGTACTTGTGCCTCCTCCCATGGGAGACTTAGATCTCAGATACTCACTAAAGAAGGAGCCAAGGCCGGGCCACCACTTGGAAAAGGCCCGGGCCGGGAGAATACCGGCGAATCTTTAATAATAAATAATAATAATAAGTTAAATGCTGGCAGTGACCTGGATCATTTTTTCTCAGATACTCTTCCATTAATGAATATCAACTAATGTATAAATAAGTTTAGGTGGAAAATTTGTGACGTTTTGTATTGATTTATAATGCAATAGAGAAAATCATACTGACCCTGAAGGTTTAAGGTGAAGGAGAACCAATAAAAATAATAATACAGAAAATACTTCTATTTAAATAGAGTAGTTGAGGAGTTGAGTCAGCTCCAGGAGGAAGTTGTCAGTGCAATAACTACTGTCAGCTCCAGGAGGAAGCTGTCAGTGCAATAGCTACTGTCAGCTCTAGGAGGAAGCTGTCAGTGCAATAACTACTGTCAGCTCCAGGAGGAAGTTGTCAGTGCAATAACTACTGTCAGCTCCAGGAGGAAGCTGTCAGTGAAATAACTACTGTCAGCTCCAGGAGGAAGCTGTCAGTGCAATAACTACTGTCAGCTCCAGGAGGAAGCTGTCAGTGCAATAACTACTGTCAGCTCCAGGAGGAAGTTGTCAGTGCAATAACTACTGTCAGCTCCAGGAGGAAGTTGTCAGTGCAATAACTACTGTCAGCTCCAGGAGGAAGCTGTCAGTGCAATAACTACTGTCAGCTCCAGGAGGAAGTTGTCAGTGCAATAACTACTGTCAGCTCCAGGAGGAAGCTGTCAGTGCAATAACTACTGTCAGCTCCAGGAGGAAATTGTCAGTGAAATAACTACTGTCAGCTCCAGGAGGAAGTTGTCAGTGCAATAACTACTGTCAGCTCCAGGAGGAAGCTGTCAGTGCAATAACTACTGTCAGCTCCAGGAGGAAGTTGTCAGTGCAATAACTACTGTCAGCTCCAGGAGGAAGTTGTCAGTGCAATAACTACTGTCAGCTCCAGGAGGAAGTTGTCAGTGCAATAACTACTGTCAGCTCCAGGAGGAAGTTGTCAGTGCAATAACTACTGTCAGCTCCAGGAGAAAGTTGTCAGTGCAATAACTACTGTCAGCTCCAGGAGGAAGTTGTCAGTGCAATAACTACTGTCAGCTCCAGGAGGAAGTTGTCAGTGCAATAACTACTGTCAGCTCCAGGAGGAAGTTGTCAGTGCAATAACTACTGTCAGCTCCAGGAGGAAGTTGTCAGTGTAATAACTACTGTCAGCTCCAGGAGGAAGTTGTCAGTGCAATAACTACTGTCAGCTCCAGGAGGAAGTTGTCAGTGTAATAACTACTGTCAGCTCCAGGAGGAAGTTGTCAGTGTAATAACTACTGTCAGCTCCAGGAGGAAGTTGTCAGTGCAATAACTACTGTCAGCTCCAGGAGGAAGTTGTCAGTGCAATAACTACTGTCAGCTCCAGGAGGAAGTTGTCAGTGCAATAACTACTGTCAGCTCCAGGAGGAAGTTGTCAGTGCAATAACTACTGTCAGCTCCAGGAGGAAGTTGTCAGTGCAATAACTACTGTCAGCTCCAGGAGGAAGTTGTCAGTGCAATAACTACTGTCAGCTCCAGGAGGAAGTTGTCAGCACAATAACTACTGTCAGCTCCAGGAGGAAGTTGTCAGCACAATAACTACTGTCAGCTCCAGGAGGAAGTTGTCAGCACAATAACTACTGTCAACTTTAACACTAAATATGATGCACAACAAAATTGTATAATAGAATACTGATAATTACGAAATGTTAATTAACCTATTTAAAACTTAAGCGAAATGTAAATGATATAAAAAGAAAAGGAAATTCAGTTTACATTGTTAAGGTAATGAAAGTAGTATTAAAAATAACTTTGAAACAAAATTAATACAAATACCAAGTGTAATAATAGCTGAATATATTTTAAAATGAAAAGAGAAATCAAAACATTTAAAATGTCATATATGTGAGAGATGCTTGTGTCTGCTTACACTGCTGTGTCTGCTTACACTGCTGTGTCTGCTTACACTGCTGTGTCTGCTTACACTGCTGTGTCTGCTTACACTGCTGTGTCTGCTTAAAACCTTGTGCTTGTTGTATACAAACACATGAGACCTGCTTGTCTCTGCTTACATTGCTGTGTTTGTTGTAGACAAACACCCGAGACCTGCTTGTCTCTGCTTACACTGCCGTGTTTGTTGTAGACAAACACCTGAGACCTGCTTGTCTCTGCTTACACTGCTGTGCTTGTTGTAGACAAACACCTGAGACCTGCTTGTCTCTGCTTACACTGCTGTGTTTGTTGTAGACAAACACCTGAGACCTGCTTGTGTCTGCTTACACTGCTGTGTTTGTTGTAGACAAACACCTGAGACCTGCTTGTCTCTGCTTACACTGCTGTGTTTGTTGTAGACAAACACCTGAGACCTGCTTGTCTCTGCTTACACTGCTGTGTTTGTTGTAGACAAACACCTGAGACCTGCTTGTCTCTGCTTACACTGCTGTGCTTGTTGTAGACAAACACCTGAGACCTGCTTGTCTCTGCTTACACTGCTGTGCTTGTTGTAGACAAACACCTGAGACCTGCTTGTCTCTGCTTACAAAGCTGTGTTTGTTGTAGACAAACACCTGAGACCTGCTTGTCTCTGCTTACACTGCTGTGTTTGTTGTAGACAAACACCTGAGACCTGCTTGTCTCTGCTTACACTGCTGTGCTTGTTGTAGACAAACACCTGAGACCTGCTTGTCTCTGCTTACAAAGCTGTGTTTGTTGTAGACAAACACCTGAGACCTGCTTGTCTCTGCTTACACTGCTGTGCTTGTTGTAGACAAACACCTGAGACCTGCTTGTCTCTGCTTACACTGCTGTGCTTGTTGTAGACAAACACCTGATACCTGCTTGTCTCTGCTTACACTGCTGTGCTTGTTGTAGACAAACACCTGATACCTGCTTGTCTCTGCTTACACTGCTGTGCTTGTTGTAGACAAACACCTGATACCTGCTTGTCTCTGCTTACACTGCTGTGCTTGTTGTAGACAAACACCTGATACCTGCTTGTCTCTGCTTACACTGCTGTGCTTGTTGTAGACAAACACCTGATACCTGCTTGTCTCTGCTTACACTGCTGTGCTTGTTGTAGACAAACACCTGAGACCTGCTTTTCTCTGCTTACACTGCTGTGCTTGTTGTAGACAAACAACTGAAAGTTAAACAATTAAATTTCACTTCTGTTCATTAGTTAATGGATTTGGTAAAACAGAGATGGATCATATAAAAGTTGCATCACTCACAACACCTCAGACTCACACAAGTACCATGGTGTACAACTCACTATCATAAGTACCGTGGTTTGTGTGTATATATATATATATATATATATATATATATATATATATATATATATATATATATATATATATATATATATATATATATATATATATATATATATATGTCGTGCCGAATAGGCAGAACTTGCGATATTGGCTTAAATAGCAACGCTTATCTTGCCATATAGGACAAGCGAAAATTTGTGTATGCAATAATTTCGCCAAAATCATTCTGAACCTAACGAAAAAAATATATTTCACTGTGTTTGTTTAGTATTAAAGTATTGTAAACAAATCTAAAATATGTTTAATTGGGTTAGGCTAAAATAAACTGTTCTTGTTATAATAAGGTTAGGTAAGTTTTCTAAGATTCGTTTGGAGTAAAATGAAAATTTTTTCCATTAACATTAATGAAAAAAATATATCTATAAACGTATTAGAAAAAATTTTAGAAAGGACTTAATTTTAAACGAGTTTTTGCTAATTGACCAGTTTTACATATTCGGCACGACATATATATATATATATATATATATATATATATATATATATATATATATATATATATATATATATATATATACCCTCTCATACACGCCATGTTTAGCATGGCATTTCACTGACACAAAGAAACCACAATAGTTAATAACGTGATTAAACAGGCATTATCATTTGGGATCCTCCTAATTCAAATAATCAAAAAATGAAGCAAAATAGCCATACAAAAATTATCCCAAAATTAGCTGATGTTGATTTTAAATATGTGATACAGGACATATTTATGCACGAAATGAAAAATTACTTCCATGGGAACTTTTTCTGGATTCGACCTAAATTTTAGCCTCTGCTACCACAATACACGGCTAGAGGGAAGACAGTGCATGCTCATCCTGAGACGTCACCTGCATATTCGCTTTAGTCGCCGACTTATTTCTGACTGTTTTGTGGCCAGACAACGTGGAAGTGGGAATGAAGACTCTCGCAGCAGAGGATCCTTTTGATACAGAGTTTCGCATTATCAGGTACACAGGAATGAGTAAATACACCGGTGGCACGAGCACATGAGGTCAGGCTCAGCTAAAAACTTTGTCACACAGGAGATTATTGTGAGAGCAGGTCAAGCATTCAAGGATCTAAACCTGTTTGCAGGAGAGATAAAACCATCAAGACATGCATAGCCCACAGCAACATTCGTCCTCACGTCATGGACTGGGAAGATCACAGCTGTTACTCCACGAGAACAACAGAGACGACACGAAATTACGAAGCAGCTGTGATTTACCTCACCAAAATTATTGAACATTACGGTTGAATGTACATGTAGGCTGGACCTATTACCCATATTGTCCACCATTCTTAAAATAAACAATAAAGTTGCTACCTTACCCCCACCCCTCTCCCCCCTACTACCTCACCACCCCTCTCCCCCCTACTACCTACCCACCCCTCTCCCCCCTACTACCTCCCCACCCCTCTCCCCCCTACTACCTCCCCACCCCTCTCCCCCCTACTACCTCCCCACCCCTCTCCCCCCTACTACCTCCCCACCCCTCTCCCCCCGACAACCTCACCACCCCACTCCCCCCTACTACCTCCCCACCCCTCTCCCCCCGACTACCTCCCCACCCCTCTCCCCCCTACTACCTCACCACCCCTCTCCCCCCTACTACCTCCCCACCCCACTCCACCCGACAACCTCCCCACCCCTCTCCCCCCTACTACCTCACCACCCCTCTCCCCCCTACTACCTCACCACCCCTCTCCCCCCAACTACCTCACCACCCCTCTCTCCTCTACTACCTCACCACCCCTCTCCCCCCTACTACCTCCCCACCCCTCTCCTCCCTACTACCTCCCCACCCCTCTCCCCCCGAATACCTCCCCACCCCTCTCCCCCCTACTACCTCACCACCCCTCTCCCCCCTACTACCTCCCCACCCCTCTCCCCCCGACTACCTCACCACCCCTCTCCCCCCTACTACCTCACCACCCCGCACCCCCCTACTACCTCACCACCCCTCTCCCCCCGCCTACCTCCCCACCCCTCTCCCCCCTACTACCTCACCACCCCTCTCCCCCCTACTACCTCACCACCCCTCTCCCCCCTACTACCTCACCACCCCTCTCCCCCCAACTACCTCCCCACCCCTCTCCCCCCTACTACCTCACCACCCCTCTCCCCCTACTACCTCACCACCACTCTCCCCCCTACTACCTCCCCACCCCTCTCCCCCCTACTACGTCACCACCCCTCTCCCCCTACTACCTCACCACCCCTCTCCCCCCTACTACCTCACCACCCCTCTCCCCCCGACTACCTCCCCACCCCGCGCCCCCTACTACCTCCCCACCCCTCTCCCCCCGACTACCTCCCCACCCCTCTCCCCCCTACTACCTCACCACCTCTCTCCCCCTACTACCTCACCACCCCTCTCCCCCCTACTACCTCACCACCTCTCTCCCCCCTACTACCTCACCACCCCTCTCCCCCCGACTACCTCCCCACCCCTCTCCCCCTACTACCTCCCCACCCCTCTCCCCCCGACTACCTCACCACCCCTCTCCCCCCTACTACCTCACCACCCCTCTCCCCCCTACAACCTCACCACCCCTCTCCCCCTACTACCTCACCACCCCTCTCCCCCCTACTACCTCACCACCCCTCTGCCCCCGACTACCTCCCCACCCCTCTCCCCCTACTACCTCCCCACCCCTCTCCCCCCGACTACCTCCCCACCCCTCTCCCCCCTACTACCTCACCACCTCTCTCCCCCCTACTACCTCACCACCCCTCTCCCCCCTACTACCTCACCACCTCTCTCCCCCCTACCTCACCACCCCTCTCCCCCCGACTACCTCCCCACCCCTCTCCCCCTACTACCTCCCCACCCCTCTCCCCCCGACTACCTCACCACCCCTCTCCCCCCTACTACCTCACCACCAATCTCCCCCCAACTACCTCACCACCCCTCTCCCCCCGACTACCTCCCCACCCCTCTCCCCCCTACTACCTCACCACCTCTCTCCCCCCTACTACCTCACCACCCCTCTCCCCCCTACTACCTCACCACCTTTCTCCCCCCTACTACCTCACCACCCCTCTCCCCCCTAATACCTCACCACCCCTCTCCCCCCTACTACCTCACCACCCCTCTCTCCCCTACTACCTCACCACCCCTCTCCCCCCTACTACCTCCCCACCCCTCTCCCCCCGACTACCTCCCCACCCCTCTCCCCCTACTACCTCACCACCCCTCTCCCCCCGACTACCTCCCCACCCCTCTCCCCCTACTACCTCCCCACCCCTCTCCCCCCGACTACCTCCCCACCCCTCTCCCCCTACTACCTCACCACCCCTCTCCCCCCGACTACCTCCCCACCCCTCTCCCCCTACTACCTCACCACCCCTCTCCCCCCGACTACCTCCCCACCCCTCTCCCCCTACTACCTCCCCACCCCTCTCCCCCCGACTACCTCACCACCCCTCTCCCCCCAACTACCACACCACCCCGCTCCCCCCTACTACCTCCCCACCCCTCTCCCCCCGACTACCTCCCCACCCCTCTCCCCCTACTACCTCCCCACCCCTCTCCCCCCGACTACCTCCCCACCCCTCTCCCCCTACTACCTCACCACCCCTCTCCCCCCGACTACCTCCCCACCCCTCTCCCCCTACTACCTCACCACCCCTCTCCCCCCGACTACCTCCCCACCCCTCTCCCCCTACTACCTCCCCACCCCTCTCCCCCCGACTACCTCACCACCCCTCTCCCCCCTACTACCTCACCACCCCTCTCCCCCCTACTACCTCCCCACCCCTCTCCCCCCGACTACCTCCCCACCCCTCTCCCCCTACTACCTCCCCACCCCTCTCCCCCCGACTACCTCCCCACCCCTCTCCCCCTACTACCTCACCACCCCTCTCCCCCCGACTACCTCCCCACCCCTCTCCCCCTACTACCTCACCACCCCTCTCCCCCCGACTACCTCCCCACCCCTCTCCCCCTACTACCTCCCCACCCCTCTCCCCCCTTCTACCTCACCACCCCTCTCCCCCTAATACCTCACCACCCCTCTCCCCCCTACTACCTCACCACCCCTCTCTCCCCTACTACCTCACCACCCCTCTCCCCCCTACTGCCTCACCTCACAAAACTTGATCTCGCAGTTTGTGACCTCATGTGTGACCCGCTCGTTGGTCATAAGTCGGTGTATTTGCTTATTGCTGGCTACTTCAAATATAATTGAAAAGTTGGAAAATAAATTACAAAATAAAAAATCAGATAACCTCTAAGAAGTCACCTTCTAGGATACCTAATTACCAAACACTTTCCTAATTAGTTTTGCCTAGGACACAAAGGCAGCAACTAGGACAAACGACGTCGTTCTTTGCTGCATCAGTCCTAGGTGCTATAGTTATTTGATAGTGAGATTTTAATAAGAACAATCATAAAAGCAGAGTATCCAACAGTTGGATTATGAAGTATGAGTAGAATTTATTTTTTCTTTGTGTGTGTGTGTGTGTGTGTGTGTGTGTGTGTGTGTGTGTGTGTGTGTGTGTGTGTGTGTGTGTGTGTGTGTGTGTGTACTCACCTAATTGTGGTTGCAGGGGTCGACACTCAGTTCCTGGCCCCGCCTCTTCACCGAGTGCTACTAGGTCCGCTCTCTCCCTGCTCCATGAGCTTTATCATACCTCATCCTAAAGATATGTATGGTCCCTGCCTCCACTACCTCACTTGCTCGGCTATTCCAATTCCTGACGACTCTGTGACTGAAGAAATACATCCTAACATCCCTTTGACTCATCTGGGTCTTCAGCTTCCAATTGTGACCCCTTGTTTCTCTGTCTCCTCTCTGGAACATCCTGTCTCTGTCCACTTTGTCTATTCCACGCAGTATTTTGTATGTCGTTATCATGTCTCCCCTAACCCTCTTGTCCTCCAGTGTCGTCAGGCCGCTTTCCCTTAACCTTTCTTCATAGGACATTCCCCTTAGCTCTGGAACTAGCCTTGTCGCAAACCTTTGCACTTTCTCTAATTTCTTGACGTGCTTGAACAAGTGTGGGCTCCAAACAGGTGCTGCATACTCCAGTATGGGCCTGACGTATACAGTGTACAGTGTCTTGAATGATACCTTACCAAGGTATCGGAACGCTGTTCTCAGGTTTGCCAGGCGCCCATATGCTGCAGCAGTTATCTGGATGATGTTATACTCACCCCAAGATCTTTCTCCTTGAGCGAGGTTTGTAGTCTTTGGCCACCTAGCCTATACTCCCGCTGCGGTCTTCTTTGCCCTTCCCCGATCTTCATGACTTTGCATTTGGCGGGGTTAAATTCGGGAAGCCAGTTGCTGGACGAGGTGTCCAGTCTGTCCAGGTCTCTTTGAAGTCCTGCCTGATCCTCATCTGATTTAATTCTCCTCATTAACTTCACATCATCTGCGAACAGGGACACTTCTGAGTCTAACCCTTCCATCATGTCATTCACATATACCAAAAATAACACTGATCCTAGGACCGACCCCTGTGGGACCCCGCTCGTCACTGTGATACCTCATCACGTACCATGACTCGTTGTTGTCTCTCTGTCAGGTATTCTCTGATCCATTGCAGTGCCCTTCCTGTTATACGCGCCTGTGTGTGTGTGTGTGTGTGTGTGTGTGTGTGTGTGTGTGTGTGTGTGTGTGCGCGTGTGTGTGCGTGTGTGCGTGTGTGCGTGTGTGTGTGTGTGTGTGTGTGTGTGTGTGTGTGTGTGTGTGTGCGTGTCTGTCTGTCTCTGTCTATCTGTGCGCGCGTGCGCATGTGTGTGAGTGTATGTGTGTCCTCACCTAGTTATACTCACCTAGTTGTGGTTGCAGGGATTGAGTCACAACTCTTGGCCCCGCCTCTTAACTGGCCGCTACTGGGTCACTCTTCCCGCTCCATGAGCTTTATCATACTTCTTAAAGCCATGAATGGATTCTGCCTCCACTACATCGCTTCCCAAACTGTTCCACTTCCTGAGTACTCTGTGACTGAAGAAATATTTCCTAACATCCCTGTGATTCATCTGACTCTTCAATTTCCAACTGTGACCCCTTGTTGCTGTGTCCCATCTCTGGAACATTCTGTCTGTCCACCTTGTCAGTTCCTCTCAGTATTATATATGTCATTATCATGTCATCCCTACCTCTCCTGTCCTTCAGTGTCGTCAGGTCGATTTCCCTTAACCTCTCCTCCTCATTACGACCTATATCATATCTTGTATACTTATTATCCTTTGTTTCTTAAAATATGTTTCTTAAAATATGTATTACCTATAACCAAGCCCCTTTCTATACAAAATTCAATCAACGGCCCCCACTATCATTTACACCTGGCACCCCAAACATACCCATCGCACCCTCTCTAGCCCTCTCTATGTACATACATACATAAATACATGTTATAATTCATATTACACTGTTCTAAACATTAATGTCCTGATATTAAATTAGCGATAAAAACTCATTACACTAGAAAATTACTCTTAATGGTTGAGAGTTTAATGTTGCCTATGTTGTTCTGAGAACTTACAGTACCAGCAGACACTAGCGTTAAATCAATAAAAGAAGTAAGTATTTATCACACTGTATGTTTTATTGTATCTCAGACTGTGTCTGACTCTGAGACGAGTTGGTTCCACTTACTTCTCTCTCTGAGGTGTTTTACACACTTGTAATACTTGGCAAACATTGGGAATACCTAACAGTTAACTGCCTGAATTTCTGTTATACATATACAATATACAAGACTAATTATTTGTTATACGCCTGGGAAATATGTCACATCAAACAAAAAACGTCCCTGGATCCTGGCCATGGCATATTCTAGTGATTGCTTGTCAGTTTCTTGGTATATTTCCATACACCTTGTCTGAGTCACAGTCTCGCTGTTGCTACAAATTCAGCCTCATGATCTGCCTCTGGGGTGTCTTCGTTCAAACTACCCTCATCTCACGGTGTAGTTTAATCTTGAAAACGTTTCTGTTAAGACGAGTTACTCTTGACTTCGGAATGCAAACATACACTACTGCTATGTTATCATATTTTATATCCACTAGTGTTTTCTTGTTATTTCTGTGGGCAAACAGCGGGAAATTAGCAAAAATTTTGCAAGATATTTCTACGATTCTGAGAAGCTGTGAGCGAAGTAAAAGAAAACCTGTAATCCTGATACTTAAATTCATAATATTTGCACCAATATACTTAAAGCACAATATGAGAGTCTTCGGGATGAACACAATTTTTGAGGTTACTTACATCTCAGTCTGTGCTGTGATATATATTTTGAGTTGGACTGTGCCACTTGAAATTTACATGTTGACATCAAAGTTGATTGCAAGGTATTTGGTTTTTAATGTAGAGAAAACTTTGAAAAGTTCCATTCTTCGGTACCATCCAGCGTCAACAAATCCATTTATGCACCCAAGTGGTGTTTTTATTACTGTTGACAACAAAATGCAAATCTACACTGCCTTAAATAACTTGGAACTCAAGATTCGTAAGGTAAGTCAATAACAATATATATATTGTGCCTAATAGACTGAGCTTGCCGAATTCTCTTAAAAATTAGAGTTTCAAAAAAAATTCTTTTACAAAATAATAGATAATTTTTGTTTTAATGGCAATGATATTAAGATTTTTGTGGACCATATTTAACTCAGAAACCTCACCTAATCAAACTTAGTCATTTTTTAACTAAATTCTGCTATGTATAACATAGGTCAGTTTTAATTTGTTTAATATTACTTAAAATCAAAGATATATAATTTTTTCGTTATATTCAGATTGATTTCCGCTGATTTATCACACACACACACACACACACACACACACACACACACACACACACACACAAATTCATTCTGCTAATTCGGCAAAGAACATTCATGCCGATATTCATGTGAACATCCGTCTGATCATAACAGAAAAAATACATATCACTGACTTTATCTGATATTAAATAAATTTGAAGTGATCTTTGATATTTTACCAGAATTAGGCTAAAATAAATTACGTTACATCAGGTAAAATTGGATGAGACTTCTCATTAGGTCTCGTTCAAAACCAGTTTTTTTTATCCCATTTTCAATGGAAAAATTATTTATCAATAAAAAAAAATTAAGATAAATTCTTAGGACAGGTCTCACCAATTCGACATTATATATATATATATATATATATATATATATATATATATATATATATATATATATATATATATATATATATATATATATATATATATATATATATATATATATATATATATACTGTCGTGATGAATAGGTAAAACTGGTCAATTAACAAGAACTCATTTAAAATTGAGTCTTTTCCAAAATTTTCTCTTGTACATTTAAAGATATATTTTTTCATTAATGTTAATACAAAGATTAATGATTTTGTGCCAAAAGAACCTTAGGAAAGTTACGTAACATTATAACAAGCGCAATTAAATTTAGCTTAATCCAACTAAATGTATTTTAGATAAGTTGACAATAATTTAATAATAAACAAACACAATGAAATGTATTTTTTCGTTAAATTAGACATATTTTTGCTTGATCTTTTCGGCAAGAAGTGTGTTGCTATTTAAACCAAAATCGCAAGTTTCACATATTCGGCACGAGATACAAAATATATTATATTTTATTACATATATATATATATATATATATATATATATATATATATATATATATATATATATATATATATATATATATATATATATATATATATAGGTAGTAGGTTGGTAGACAGCAACCACCCAGGGAAGTACTACCGTCCTGCCAGATGACTGTGAAACAAAAACCTGTAGCTGTTTTGCATGATGGTAGGATTGCTGGTTTCTTTTTCTGTCTCATAAACACGCTAAGATAACAGGGATATCTTGCTACTCCTACTTACACTTTGGTCACACTTCACAGACACGCACATGCATATATATATATATATACATACATCTAGGTTTTTCTCCTTTTTCTAAATAGCTCTTGTTCTTTTTTTATTTCTTCTATTGTCCATGGGGAAGTGGAAAAGAATCTTTCCTCCGTAAGCCATGCGTGTCGTATGAGGCGACTAAAATGCCGGGAGCAATGGGCTAGTAACCCCTTCTCCTGTATACAATTACTAAAAAAGAGAAGAAGAAAAACTTTATAAAACTGGGTTGCTTAAATGTGCGTGGATGTAGTGCGGATGACAAGAAACAGATGATTGCTGATGTTATGAATGAAAAGAAGTTGGATGTCCTGGCCCTAAGCGAAACAAAGCTGAAGGGGGTAGGAGAGTTTCAGTGGGGGGAAATAAATGGGATTAAATCTGGAGTATCTGAGAGAGTTAGAGCAAAGGAAGGGGTAGCAGTAATGTTAAATGATCAGTTATGGAAGGAGAAAAGAGAATATGAATGTGTAAATTCAAGAATTATGTGGATTAAAGTAAAGGTTGGATGCGAGAAGTGGGTCATAATAAGCGTGTATGCACCTGGAGAAGAGAGGAATGCAGAGGAGAGAGAGAGATTTTGGGAGATGTTAAGTGAATGTATAGGAGCCTTTGAACCAAGTGAGAGAGTAATTGTGGTAGGGGACTTGAATGCTAAAGTAGGAGAAACTTTTAGAGAGGGTGTGGTAGGTAAGTTTGGGGTGCCAGGTGTAAATGATAATGGGAGCCCTTTGATTGAACTTTGTATAGAAAGGGGTTTAGTTATAGGTAATACATATTTTAAGAAAAAGAGGATAAATAAGTATACACGATATGATGTAGGGCGAAATGACAGTAGTTTGTTGGATTATGTATTGGTAGATAAAAGACTGTTGAGTAGACTTCAGGATGTACATGTTTATAGAGGGGCCACAGATATATCAGATCACTTTCTAGTTGTAGCTACACTGAGAGTAAAAGGTAGATGGGATACAAGGAGAATAGAAGCATCAGGGAAGAGAGAGGTGAAGGTTTATAAACTAAAAGAGGAGGCAGTTAGGGTAAGATATAAACAGCTATTGGAGGATAGATGGGCTAATGAGAGCATAGGCAATGGGGTCGAAGAGGTATGGGGTAGGTTTAAAAATGTAGTGTTAGAGTGTTCAGCAGAAGTTTGTGGTTACAGGAAAGTGGGTGCAGGAGGGAAGAGGAGCGATTGGTGGAATGATGATGTAAAGAGAGTAGTAAGGGAGAAAAAGTTAGCATATGAGAAGTTTTTACAAAGTAGAAGTGATGCAAGGAGGGAAGAGTATATGGAGAAAAAGAGAGAAGTTAAGAGAGTGGTGAAGCAATGTAAAAAGAGAGCAAATGAGAGAGTGGGTGAGATGTTATCAACAAATTTTGTTGAAAATAAGAAAAAGTTTTGGAGTGAGATTAACAAGTTAAGAAAGCCTAGAGAACAAATGGATTTGTCAGTTAAAAATAGGAGAGGAGAGTTATTAAATGGAGAGTTAGAGGTATTGGGAAGATGGAAGGAATATTTTGAGGAATTGTTAAATGTTGATGAAGATAGGGAAGCTGTGATTTCGTGTATAGGGCAAGGAGGAATAACATCTTGTAGGAGTGAGGAAGAGCCAGTTGTGAGTGTGGGGGAAGTTCGTGAGGCAGTAGGTAAAATGAAAGGGGGTAAGGCAGCCGGGATTGATGGGATAAAGATAGAAATGTTAAAAGCAGGTGGGGATATAGTTTTGGAGTGGTTGGTGCAATTATTTAATAAATGTATGGAAGAGGGTAAGGTACCTAGGGATTGGCAGAGAGCATGCATAGTTCCTTTGTATAAAGGCAAAGGGGATAAAAGAGAGTGCAAAAATTATAGGGGGATAAGTCTGTTGAGTGTACCTGGTAAAGTGTATGGTAGAGTTATAATTGAAAGAATTAAGAGTAAGACGGAGAATAGGATAGCAGATGAACAAGGAGGCTTTAGGAAAGGTAGGGGGTGTGTGGACCAGGTGTTTACAGTGAAACATATAAGTGAACAGTATTTAGATAAGGCTAAAGAGGTCTTTGTGGCATTTATGGATTTGGAAAAGGCGTATGACAGGGTGGATAGGGGGGCAATGTGGCAGATGTTGCAAGTGTATGGTGTAGGAGGTAGGTTACTGAAAGCAGTGAAGAGTTTTTACGAGGATAGTGAGGCTCAAGTTAGAGTATGTAGGAAAGAGGGAAATTTTTTCCCAGTAAAAGTAGGCCTTAGACAAGGATGTGTGATGTCACCGTGGTTGTTTAATATATTTATAGATGGGGTTGTAAGAGAAGTAAATGCGAGGGTCTTGGCAAGAGGCGTGGAGTTAAAAGATAAAGAATCACACACAAAGTGGGAGTTGTCACAGCTGCTCTTTGCTGATGACACTGTGCTCTTGGGAGATTCTGAAGAGAAGTTGCAGAGATTGGTGGATGAATTTGGTAGGGTGTGCAAAAGAAGAAAATTAAAGGTGAATACAGGAAAGAGTAAGGTTATGAGGATAACAAAAAGATTAGGTGATGAAAGATTGAATATCAGATTGGAGGGAGAGAGTATGGAGGAGGTGAACGTATTCAGATATTTGGGAGTGGACGTGTCAGCGGATGGGTCTATGAAAGATGAGGTGAATCATAGAATTGATGAGGGAAAAAGAGTGAGTGGTGCACTTAGGAGTCTGTGGAGACAAAGAACTTTGTCCTTGGAGGCAAAGAGGGGAATGTATGAGAGTATAGTTTTACCAACGCTCTTATATGGGTGTGAAGCGTGGGTGATGAATGTTGCAGCGAGGAGAAGGCTGGAGGCAGTGGAGATGTCATGTCTGAGGGCAATGTGTGGTGTGAATATAATTCAGAGAATTCGTAGTTTGGAAGTTAGGAGGAGGTGCGGGATTACCAAAACTGTTGTCCAGAGGGCTGAGGAAGGGTTGTTGAGGTGGTTCGGACATGTAGAGAGAATGGAGCGAAACAGAATGACTTCAAGAGTGTATCAGTCTGTAGTGGAAGGAAGGCGGGGTAGGGGTCGGCCTAGGAAAGGTTGGAGGGAGGGGGTAAAGGAGGTTTTGTGTGCGAGGGGCTTGGACTTCCAGCAGGCATGCGTGAGCGTGTTTGATAGGAGTGAATGGAGACAAATGGTTTTTAATACTTGACGTGCTGTTGGAGTGTGAGCAAAGTAACATTTATGAAGGGATTCAGGGAAACCGGCAGGCCGGACTTGAGTCCTGGAGATGGGAAGTACAGTGCCTGCACTCTGAAGGAGGGGTGTTAATGTTGCAGTTTAAAAACTGTAGTGTAAAGCACCCTTCTGGCAAGACAGTGATGGAGTGAATGATGGTGAAAGTTTTTCTTTTTCGGGCCACCCTGCCTTGGTGGGAATCGGCCGGTGTGATAATAATAATAAAAAATATATATATATATATATTCTCTAATTTTACGTATTCTTCATTAGTCTGATACACTTAATATTTACATTTTACTAATTAGTACAGCACTACAGACTCACACACATACATAATAAGTATACTTTTAAATTAGTTTGGGAGCCTACATAAGATCATCTTAATTTTCTTAGCTTTAGAGATTAAAACACGTTGCCTAAATTTTACAAGAAAATAATTTGACCCACGTCTATTATATCAACAGGTCGAGGTCCTGCGAGAGGAAATCAGTGTCTGTTTTTTCCACTCGATTAGCGTGTTGCTTGTGGTGTGGCTAGTCCTGGCTACTGTTTCTTCCTATGCTGTGCTCCAAGGACTCAAGCTGCACGCACCAACAATCACTCTCTTCATCTACAGTTATTTTCTTCTCTGGCAGGTTAATCGTGTCGGACAGAATTTTGTCAATGAAGTGAGTTATTCAATGATTTTATAATTTGCTGAGCAATGTCACTTAATTACATCATTTGCACAGGTGTAGTTCATCTTCAGCCTAATAATAATATATCATTACTACTATTACTACTACTACTAAAAATAATAATATTATAATAATAATAATAATAATAATATAATAATAATAATATAATAATAATAATAATAATAATAATAATAATAATAATAATAATAAAATAATGTCATCAACAATATTATTATTAGTAATAATATCATTAATAACAATAGTAATAATTTATATTTCTAAAAAAATATAATTAATAGCATACTTCACAGAAAGCCCCTGGTTATGTTCATTTAATTTTTGGAAGGATGGACCGGGAAGCCAGTGGAAAGCCTCGTATTGAGGACATCAGGGAACACTTGTCCTGTTCCCTGAAGAATCCTAACCTAACCTATGCAGAAGGTCGTCGAAAGATTCAGACCCATGTCAGGACGTTGTCCTGGCGAATTGACTATTATTGAGGTGAACTGGATCACGATTAGATATCAGGAATGTTGAGACATCTGAAAATAGGACTGGTTTAAGTTCCCGGGAGGTAATTTCTAGGTCATTTGGATAGAGGAAATATGATATATTGGGTCAAGGATCCTAAACTGTGGTGGCCCTATGCTTATAGTTTGGTTAAATGAGGAAATGTTAGTCACTTGTTACCGTCTGTCAGGTAAGTAAAAGCATGATCTCTTATTTCATAATGTCCTAGTTTCAGCAGAAATATATTGTCGTCTGTGGCCTCAAAAGCTTTTCTTTGATAAATAAAGAGGCCAATTGGATTTTCATTATTTTCTAGAGCTGAATAAATAGTCTAACGTCTTCAGGACTGCATCTTTATTTTTTCCTAGCCTGAAGCCTAATTGGCAGAGATCAAGAATATTACATGTAATGATAAACGCATAGATTCGTTTATATATCTTTTCAAAGATTGTTCAGAAAGGCAAATTAGAGATTGTGGTGTGGAATGGCCGGCGGGTGAAGTCACGCGTGTTTGAGCTCCATCAAATATGCGTTTCTCTGAGGTCCCAGAGGGGCCGGAGTGCAGAAAATAAGCGTGTGAAAACTTTAAGTGCATATACTCTTTTTTTAAACCCACATAAAGGAAATATCAGTGATCACTGAAGAGAAAAAATATATAGATTATAGTGTCAAGTGGAGAGGGTCAGGCCCTAGAAAATGGCTGTTACTGAAGGGTGCCATACAGGAAATGGTTTGTGACTAGCAGTGAGCGTAGATCAGTATGGGGAAATAAGAAAGAAAGATCAGGGAATAGCATTAATTCCAAAAACAGAAAAGTTAAGAAACGGAAAAGGACCATTGTTAAAACAGCAGGAAAATATAAGATATAATTATTAGTAAAAGTGTAGAAGGAGTGTAAGTTGTGAATTAGGCCTAAAGGTGTTTCCACACAGTGGGTCGTGTAGTATACTGAAGGATTGTTACGCATCTCGTCTTCTGTAATACAGCGAGTGGCGAAATATTGATGTATAGTGATATAGTGATCTTGAATTGTGGATTACATCAATCGGACAAATACCCAATACATAGTGTATAATATATGGAATATATACATGGGTCGAACACCACCAGCGAATAATTATTGCCAGAGGTCGACAGATAAGTGGAAATATAAAATCAGATGAATGTTAAACTTGTGTAAAATTGCATTTATCTGGATGTAACTCATAAGGTACATACCAGTAAATGGTAACAAAGATAATTATTACTTATCAAAGTTACATAGACAAGTAGGAATTTGGGACACCTAGGTCACAAAAATGTCCCCCTTCGATAACTACAACTGTCATATTCACAAGTTGCACTAGACCTATTAATTACAAATGAAATATGCATCACCAGGAATTCTGGTAAATCTATAAGTTTGTGAACTGTATATTAAAATTAATAAATGATTATATATATACACATTTATATAACAGAAGGAGAATATATCTTAATAACACTCACCAATTTGTCTGGAGATTAATGTGTGTAATGTACAGGACCCCCCTTTTTGCCTACATTTATGAAAAATTTACTGGCCAGAATTTAACATAAACAGACTTATCTGAGGTTCCTGTTTTCATCTAATTACGGAGTCCTGTCGAGTCGCCTGATTTCTCTCGTTATGCAGGAATGCACATCCAACAATTTCGGCTCCTATTTGAGAGGTGTCAGCCCAATTTAACCTCTAGAGCGACGAAAATTCTTCTGATTATTCACTAACGTTACTTGTCCAATTCAAAACAACAATGGCCACTGCCCAGCGCAGGCGCAGAGCCTCCCTGTCGGCTCCATTCTCTTCTTTTAAAAATACATACATTTTATTTTTCCGGAAAATATTATTTTCCACAAAACTATCGTATAAGTGGTATAACGAGGTTAAAGGATATGAATGAACAGTGATATAGTGAACTGAAATTGTGGACAAGAGAAATCTTAATTAATCCGAAGTGATAGTGTATATCATCTGGTGTAATTATATAGGAACAAACTGACCAAGCAGCCCGCACCCCTATCCTCATTGTAGGTACCCCCCCCCATATCCCAGGACACCACCCCACCACCCAGCCCACCACCCGCACCCCTTCCCTCATCCCACGGATCCCCACATCCCAGTCCCCAACTACCAGTCCCCCAACATCTCAGCCCTCCCAACTCCCAGCCCCACAATAACGACTCACCACCTACCACATACACCAACCCAGGAGTGAACATGGCCAGATATAAGGTCTGTTGCATATTTGAAAAAAAATTTGGGAGAAATATTAGGGGCATTGATTATGAAATATGTGGTAAAACATCGCATATAACATGTACAAAGCTTCATGCAATCATGAGTAATGACCCAAAACAAGTAAGTCGACTCAGGATTTGCCCCAGTGAAATGGAAAGCTGGTCGGGCATAAGAGAGGTACTGAAAATTGAAAACCTAGAAAGCGTCAGAAAGTTTCTAAGGAGCTTGTTAGATATATAAAAAGAGTGGAAAACATGGGGTAAGGAACAAGAAAAGGAGGAAGACGCAGATAAAGGTGAAAACCAAGGAGTGGAAATAAGAGTGGAAAACGTCATTCAGAGCAAGTCGGAAAAAAACAAAGGGATACATAACAGAAGAAAGGGAAAGGGAGGAAGAGAAAGCTAGAGCAGAGACAAACGAAGACGAAAAGAGGGAAGAAATACACATGGATGAAAGAGAAGAAAACTCATATCAGATTGCAGAACTTGGGAAAGACACAAAACCAGTAAATATAGGCACTCAAAACATTTGCAGATACAGTGCAAAAGGTATGTGCCTATATGGCAGAGATTGCTGGAATAAACACACCAGAATATGTGCCAACATGTTGAGAAAGGAAAAGTGTCGCTTTGACAAAGAGTGCAGCAGATACTTCCACCCAGTGATGTGTGAAGCTTCAACACAGTCCAGAGAATGTTTTGACCTTTGCTACGCAGACTACCATATAATAGGAACGCGGCGCTACAGAGAAAGCTGAGAAAGGGAAAATGAACCGCACTCTTTAAAACAGCGCGGATCGAACCAAAGAAAAAGTAAAAAGGGGGAATGGTACAGAAAGGACAGGTGAGCAGCAAAATGGGACATACCAAACCAGACATCAGCACATCAGGGCCGAATAAACAACCAAATGCAAAGTCAGTACTGGAGATACCAGGGTTATGCACACCAAGGGTCTTACCAGGTATTACATCACAAGTGGCACTAACGAAACTCAAAGCAAGACAAAACATCCCAAATGGTAATTCCTACTTCATATTTGCAAATATTCAGGGCCTGAAATCAAATAAAAACGACAAAGTTAGTTATGTCTTCGGGCTCCTATCAGAAGACAATGCCATGTTTGGAGCATTTACAGAAACACATACAAGGGTTGTTTTGGACGGAGATAAAGATAGAAAACTATAACATGTATAAATGTGATAAAATTAATAGGTCACAGGGAGGAGTAGGAATCAATGTAAAATATATTTTCTGTTGCACAGAAGTGCTGAACTCTGCGAATGATATAGTAGAAATACTCGGCATTAAAGTTGAAAACAGGAATTTGGCAATTATCCTAGTATACAAACTACCATCAGCAACTGCTGAGGAATTCACAGATCAGTTAAGGAAGATAGATAGCTATCTGGATAGGCTAGAAAATAGCACACCAAATATTTTACTCCTTGGAGATTTTAATTTCCCTCACGTAAAATGGCGCAACGTAGTGTTATGCCAGAAATATTTCCGGGAAGCAGCCTGGCTCAACAGGCACATACCAGGGAACTGATGACGCTTTGTGAAAAGTATTCATTAAACCAACAGATAACTGATCCCACTAGAAATGAAAATACCCTGGAATAGATATTCACAAACAACGAGGAACTAATCAATGACGTAACAATTACAAAAAAAAAATATACTCTGATCACAACATCATACAAGTTCAAACGAGTATTAACTCAGGGTTAGGGAACTACGTCACTGATGTTAGAGACGGGATGTTCAGTAAGTTTAATTTTAACAATCATAGAATTGACTGGGAAAAAATAAACCAAGAGCTATCAGAGACATCCTGGGAGTCAAATGAAAGGTATGTATGAAGCACGTACCATTGAGGAAACCCAGAAGAAGATCAGATATAGAGAGCGTAGGAGATGGTGCAGAAGAAAACGGGTTATTGAATTGCTTAAAAACACATATGTTGCAACAGAGAACAGATAGTCTTAGCCGAAAGATCACTAAATTAGAGCAAAAACTTAGAATGTCATACCAAACAGAAGTACAAACGGAACAAAGGGCCATAGATGATATTGCAAGAAACCGAAAATATGTATTTCTATTCCTACGCAAAATCCAAGCGTAGAATTGGACCACTACTGGGAGGAGATTCGTATACTGACGATGACCAGGAAATGAGTGAAATCCTAAAATAATAGTACGAGTCGGTGTTCAGCATCCCAGTAAATGACAGAAAAGTAGAAAATGCAGAAATATTTTTCACTCCAGGAGAAGGCCGCGCAGATCAACTAACTGACATTAGTACAAATCCTATGGATTTTGAAAATGAAATGGACAACATGCCCACTCAGTACCCGGAACAGATTCATAGAATGCCCTATTTATAGGGAAGTGCAAAATGCCACTACCACGAGCACTCAGCATTCTTCGGAGAAAGAGCTTAAGGTGCAGACATAGCTCCTTTGCATAAGGGATGTAGTAGAGCACTAGCTAAAAATTACAGACCAGTAGCCCTAACTTCTCACATCATAAAAAGTATTCGCAAGAGTGGTGAGATGGCAGATTACAAATTTCATGGAGCAGCATAACCAGCATAACCCGAATCAGCATGATTTTAGAGCAGCTGCTGAATCATTATGGCAGAATTAAGGAGGCATTGGAAGACGACCAAAACGCATATGTAATTTACACAGATTTTGCAAAGGAGTTTGACAAATGTGATCATGGAGTGATAGCGCACAAAATGAGGGTCATGGGCATTACGGGAAAGGTAGGCAGATGGATTTTCGGGTTCCTAACACAACACAAAAAGTAGTAGTGAATAGGCAAGATCCAGCTGTTAGTGGAACGCCTTCCATCTGAACAAAAAACTAATGGAAAAATATATAAATAAAGAAACCACTCTAGGAAAAATAAGAATAATGACTTTTGAAGATTTTACTTAAAATTTAAATATAATAAAAATGGCCTCTGGTTCTGGTGCTGTAGTTGGGCAGGAGTAGGTAAGGCCCTGGACAGATCTCTGATGTTAAAGATGTAGGTTATCCTGGGCGGATGGTAACAGTCCGATGTTTTGGAATCTTCTCTACCACTTGGTTGGAGCACCACAAGTAGAATAGATAAGGGCCGGTAGTAGTCGAATAATGCTAATAAGTCCAATTAACAAGTGTCTTGCTCCTTTATCTGGCGTCTATCCTGTATGACCACGCCAAGAACAGAGCTCGTAATAAGAACAAATAAACTGGTTACCAATAGTTATGATAATATAACATTTAAGAATGAAAAGGAGTGGAAAATGCCAAAATCATTACTGGTAACCAGCAAACAAAAGAAAGCAACGAACAGTAATACTCCTGGTAGACCACCTTACCTGATCAGGAGAAGAGTGGAGGTGAAGTGACTCTCCAAACTTCAACCCACACCAGGTAAGGTCAATACTTACCAAGAGTAGAAATTGAAACAAATCAGACACCAGGAACTAGAGTTTCGCCCCAGTCCGCTAGAGGGGAGGGGGGGTGCGCGACGTATGGTTCCTGGTTGCCTGAACAACCCTTACCCCACTTACACCCACTTTTCCCTCACACCAGCATCATCGAAGTCACAAGCTCAGTGCACCAAGGTACTGTCCTGGCACCTCTGCTGTTTCTCATCCTCATAGCAAACATAGATAAAAACACCCGGCACACTTTTGTATCATCATTTGCAGATGACACTAAAATAAGCATGAAAGTCAGTACGGTAGAGGACACGGAAAAATTACAGGAAGACATAAGCAGTGTTTTCCAGTGAGCAGTGGAGAACAACATGACGTTCAATGGTGATAAGTTCCAGCTGCTTAGGTATGGAAAGAATGAAGAACTCCAAAGGAACACTATATACAAAACTCAAGAGAGTCACCAAATAGAACGAAAGGAACACGTAAATGACCTGGGAATAATTATGTCAGCTGACCTTTCTTTTAAAGACCATAAAAGACAAAGATCACGACAGCCAGGAAGATGACTGGGTGGGTATTGAGAACTTTCAAAACAAGGGAAACAATGCCGATGATGACACTCTTCAAATCGTTAATGCTTCCTCACTTAGAATATTGCTCAGTGCTGGCGGCCCCGCTCAAAGCAGGAGAAATATCAGAGCTGGAACAAATACAGAGATCGTTTACGGCTCACATTGAGCCAGTAAAGCACCTAAATTACTGGGAACGCCTTCAAGTCTTGAACATGTACTCATTGGAGCGGAGGAGAGAGAGACACATGATAATATATACCTGGAAGGTACTCGAGAGCCTTGTCCCAAATCTTCCCACTGTCATAACAACTTACTGGAGTGAGAGGTATGGGAGGAAGTGTAAAATAAAACCAATGAGGAGTAGGGGTGCGGTGGGGACAACAAGGGAACACTGTATCAACATCCGGGGTTCCAGACTATTCAACATCTTACCAGAAGATATCAGAAACACAGCTGTAACAAGTGTAGAAGCCTTCAAGAGGAAATTGGACAAGTATCTTCACCAGGTGCCAGATCGACCAGGCTCTGATGGATATGTGGGGCAGCGGCCCTCCAGCAGCAACAGCCTGGTTGACCAGGTAAGCACCAGACGAGCCTGGCCCGTGGCCGGGCTCGGAAAGTATAAAAACTCTCGAAACTCTTCAAAAGTATATCAAAGGTATTGGTCAGTAATTGCTAATATAAGCTGATTCTCCACATATATAGATTAATGTAACTGGGTTTCAAGAGATTGATTTCAAGAGATTTATTAAAGTTGCAATGATATGTAATAACACATGGACAGCTGCCTTATATTTGAATGATGGAATATTCGCTGTATTACCAGTCTTTTTTTAAGTGCTTTCGTTATTGAAGCTTTGACATGTAGAGACACATGTAGAGGGAGGCCGGCAAATGTTAAGGTAATCTTTTTTTTATATATTTTATTTAAAAACAGTACAACAGTACATAATTCCAGAATATAAATAGACATAAAAAGATAACATAAAATTCTCAGAACCAATGGCTCTATAACCTTTTTGAAAAAATGACAATACATAAAGCAAAAACTTACAACAAAACGTCTCAAAACAACTACCAGTAACAGAGTACTAACCTATCATATATAACTTTAAAACAACATTAACATACTCATATTAGGAATGTACTGGAGCCTAACATTTAACAAAGGCTCAAAACGATATTTAAAGAGTAACACAAAAGGAAAACCTGATTTCAAAAAAAGAAAAGGAAAACCCATGCATATGCATACATGTACACAAACAAAACAGTATATAAAAATATTTTAATCTACAAAAATCAAACACGTATTATGACCTCATAACCTATAATAAACATAACCAATTACATATACCATTAAAAACATATGACTCAAGAATCGGGTCATTACAAGACAGGAACACCTCCAAATACATGATAAAACCTTCGGGGTTACACTTTCATTCATTACACAAAAGTAACAATAAGTATCAAGGAGCTCTCAAAGCTCCACAACCACACATCCATGACAACCAGGAAACACAATCCATACCAACATTCACCACACTGTCATGCCCCCTCCCCCAGGAGACGAGCCTGCTATTGCCCACTGACTTACACGGAACCTATTTAAATCCCATAAATAAAAAGAACCTTACCCTTCGTACATTCAGATTCATTCACAGATTCACGAGGATTTCTAACGTTAGCCTCCTATATCCTTCCGAAAATACCTGATCCCACCTCTTCCCGTACAACTCCCTGTTCCGACACATCGTACGATAAAACGTTATCGCAAGAACGCCGCTTCGCACCTCACTAACACTTTTCCCCCTCATCACCCACGATATGTAGATATAATCCACCATGATGTAATCTAAAGCTCTTATGACTTCCTCTTCTAAACCACCCATGTCAAGACTTAAGCACGCAGAACCGCCACCCCACTCCCTCCCACGCTCTGTACCAACCTACCTAACCAACCCCTGACATCTAACCCTTCACAAAAAAATAAACTACATGGAACGACGTGTTGTCCCCTCTAGAGAAACCACACCCTCCCTCCCTCTACTACCCTCCTGGTTCTTAGTATGGCCCCTGACGGCAAGATACCATGTAAAAAACGAAACATAACGTCACGCACCCTAGGCAATAATTTCAGCTTACTAAATCTATACCAAATGTTCCTCCACGAGTACATGGGGAACAAACTCTCTACAGGGGCAACGCACTTACCCACCAGTAACCTACACAAAACCCGTATTCGAATGTTTCTCCGTTCCCTAACCAACAACAAGGCCCGTAGAACAATTTCACATTCTCTCAATTCAACGCTTCCATACCACTTCTTCAACCTCATATATACCTGTTCTATATTTCCCGCCATCACGCCCACACACATTTAGCCCTCCGTCTTAAATCCATAAATCCCAACCCACCCTGGCACACCGGTAACATAACAACATCTCTTTTTAACCAATCACACCTTTATCCCCACAAAAATTTAAACACTTCTCAAAATTCCCGCAATCACCATCCCTGTAATCGGGAACACAGCCGCAACAAGCCAAACCTTACTATACAATAAAACATTTACGACAATCACACGTTGGGCCAGAGTGAGATGCTGGGGCCTCAAAACACCCAGACGTCCCACGATCCTTTCTAACAACCTATCCGGGTTTTCCTCACGCGCCACATCCATGTCATCCTTGTATATAATACCACAAATCTTTAGCGACACCGCACACTTTTTAACAACATTACAACTCACCTTACCCCCACCTTTCCAAGTGCCCAACCCCATGATCATTGAGTTCTCACTGTTTACCTTCATACCCGTGGCACGTTCAAACACTTGCACAACATCGTCCAATACTTTCATAGACATCCTTTCACGAACCAGAACAGCCATATCATCTACATAACCAATTAATCTTGTAGGTCACAGGACTTACGTAAGGTGGGTGAATTGGTGGAACGTTTCGGAAGGGCAACTGGGATGACGGTTAATAGGGAAAAGTCTATGCTTATGAGGGTGGGGGATGGCGTGGGTGGGGCTCTAGGACAGGAAGAAGGCTGGCCCCTGGTGTGTCAAATTAAGGTATGTGGGGTTGTTCACATGGGAAACCTTCAGGAGGCGAGGGAGGTGAATTCGAGAGAAGCTGTGGATAGGGTTCTGGGTAGATTGGCGGGATTGCGTACAGGAGGACTGACGTTACATCAGCGTGCTAATGTGGTGAATGTGCTTTTGTATGGTAAGCTGTGGCATGTGGTAGTTATATATCCATTGAATCCGTGCGATGAGAAGCGTCTGTTGAAGCGTGTATATCGATATATTTGGGGTTCGGGATGTGACTGGTTATCGATAGATGTTGTGTGTCTTCCGGCATGCCGGGGAGGGCTGGGTTTAATGGCGTTGCATCAAAAGATGTTGAACATGTATGTTAAACACAGTTATTTGAGGGAGGGTAGGGTTGCAGGCATAGGTTTGGCATGGGTTCGAAGGGATTTGGAGCGTTGGATGAGGGGTAGAGATGTCCAGATGTGTGAGGGAATGTTGAGGTTATTAATTTATGCACGGGACCCACGCAGGGTCAAGATAGGAAGACTGGCTCAGGTGGGTGGTAGGGAGGTGGTTGCTAAGGTGGAAGGTATATATCCGATGTATGCGTGGAGTGATATATGGGGCCGTTTAAAAGGGTTACGATTGAAGGCAATGATATGGGAGGTAATGTTTAAATTTCTCCACAATATATTACCGTCTGGAGAAGTGTTGGCAAATAGGCGTGTGCAGGAGGGTGGGGAGTGTTGTGTGTGTGGGGACATTGACACTGTCTTTCATGCGGTATTTTTTTGTGCGAGGTTGGAACCAGTGAGGGAGTGGTTTAGTAGGGTTTTACGTATGGTGGGATTAGCGTTTTAAGAGCGTTAAGTTTAGATGTGGGGTGGGGTGGGGTTGCCGGTACAGAACGCAATGGGTTATCTAGTCACGGACTTTGTGTATACGTCATGGGTTTACAGACATGTGTCAGTAAGGGAGAGAATCAGGGCACTGGCAGCGATATTTTATGGGGACGCAACGGAGGAATAAGGACATCACTGGGAACAGGTGGCATTTAACCTTTTCGGAGGGATATCGTAGCTTCCGCGTCAGGGACTTATGGGCGTTGCAATCTTAAGGGGTAAAATGAGGCTGGCTTCTTGAGGTATGCGTGGGCGTGAGTGATGCTTTTGATAAGTAAAGGTGTGGCGTACGGTGTAATAGTTGTTCGGTAAGCTTGGTTAGCTGTAATGATATGATAATTAGTTATGTCCAGTTATTTTGTAGTAATGAATATTTCAATGTGAGTATGTTGTGACTCTTCCCCTTCACTGCATAAATCTTTTAAGGAGACACATTACAAATTCATTATTTTAAAAATGTCTGGATTTCTCCTAATATAAATACTTAACCATTCTGTGGAATCTGCTGTGAGTAATTCGTCTGTGATCAAAAGGTTCCAAGATTATACATATGCTGTATAAATTTTGCAGTTGTTGATGATTTATATGATCGTGTAATTTGTATAATGTTTATTTTTGTTATGGAGTAATGTTTTATATAAACGTTATATAAACGTTATATAAATTAATGTTTGATCACTGCTGTGATCAAGTGTGCGAATGATGTTTACCTGGAGTTTACCTGGAGAGAGTTTCGGGGGTCAACGCCCCCGCGGCCCGGTCTGTGACCAGGCCTCCTGGTGGATCAGCCCCTGATCAACCAGGCTGTTGCTGCTGGCTGCACGCAAACCAACGTACGAGCCACAGCCCGGCTGATCAGGAACTGACTTTAGGTGCTTGTCCAGTGCCAGCTTGAAGACTGCCAGGGGTCTGTTGGTAATCCCCCTTATGTGTGCTGGGAGGCAGTTGAACAGTCTCGGGCCCCTGACACTTATTGTATGGTCTCTTAACGTGCTAGTGACACCCCTGCTTTTCATTGGGGGGATGGTGCATCGTCTGCCAAGTCTTTTGCTTTCGTAGTGAGTGATTTTCGTGTGCAAGTTCGGTACTAGTCCCTCTAGGATTTTCCAGGTGTATATAATCATGTATCTCTCCCTCCTGCGTTCCAGGGAATACAGGTTTAGAAACCTCAAGCGCTCCCAGTAATTGAGGTGTTTTATCTCCGTTATGCGCGCCGTGAAAGTTCTCTGTACATTTTCTAGGTCGGCAATTTCACCTGCCTTGAAAGGTGCTGTTGTGGATGTATTTATAGATGGGTTTTAATGGGGGGTGCTGCCCCCCAACAGTTTTGTGTGTATGTGTCAGATATTTTATCATTTGATATAATGTGTGGATCAGTGCATGGTATATATGTATTTTGCGTGTTTGTTGCACATTTCTATTTTGTATTAGGTTTCAAATTTTTCTTCCGCACTTGTGGTATGATTCTAAGTAATCTTGTACAGATCCTATATTGTGGTGTTATTTAATATTTTGTACAACCTTGTAATTTATAATGTTTTAAAAAAAGTATAAAAAAAAATCCCGGCCAAAGCATCCCTCCCTCAACCCCACCCTCACCCCGGGTACTGACGGTACGTTCAACCATTCAATAAAAGGGGTCCTGAAAACACGCAAATAAGATCTGTGACATGGGACACCCCTGTCTGAGACCTCTACCCATCGCAAATTCTCTCCCCATACACCCATTTATTTTTTCCCTCATTTTTGCTCCCCAATATTTACCCAATCAACTATTTCTTCCCCATAACCTTGTCTCGTAAGTATAACCTGCAGTGTGCGCCTTTCCACTATCATAGGCTGCCTGCCAGTCCAAAGCCAGCAAAACCGCCCCCTTTCCTCTCCTTTTGACTCCACAAAACTTCTCAGAATCCCGTGTCCTTCAATCATCGACCTTCCCGGCAACCAAAACTGCGATTTCGAAACGACCCTCCCCACTACACATTTAACCCTATTACCAAAAATTTTTGCAAAAACCTTATAATCCGCACATTGCAACAATATTGCCCGATACTCCCGAAGGGTGGGCTGCCCCTTACCTTTCGGGACCAGCACCACAACTGCTGTAGTCTGCTTATTTCCCAACTTACCCTTCTCCTTCATACAATTAAATAACCTAACCATGAAATTTCCTATCAACACCCAATGCTGTAAATAAAATTCCACAGGTAGCCCATCAATACCCGGGGCTTTACCCTTCCTCATGCCCTGTAAAGCAATCTCTATTTCCTCTGCAGTAATAACCCCACCCAAATCCATCCTATCACTATTACCTAAATTGCACGTTGCATATGTGAACATCAAAATGGTATACAATACCGACAGGTTGTTAGGTAAGACACATATGCAACAGTTAGACAACTTTATTCCGAAACGTTTCGCCTACACAGTAGGCTTCTTCAGTCGAATACAGAAAATAGGCAGGAACAGTAGAGATGTGAAGACGATGTAATCAGTCCATCACCCTTGTAGTCGTAGAATTTGAGGTTGTCAGTCCCTCGGCCTGTAGAAGTTCAGTTCCATAGTCAGGAACTATCTGAAGATCAAGCGACAGTGCGGAGACTTAAATACTGTCGGAAGGAGAGGTGCAGAGTAGTAGTAGTAGTAGTAGTAGTAGTAGTAGTAGTAGTAGTAGTAGTAGTGAGAATGTAACCACTGAAAGGTCATGTCCCTCTCAGATCCAACACTTCTCACTTGAAAAGCTTGTCCAAGGTGTTTTCTGTACCAAGATGCCATGTGTTGCAGTGTCTGACAAGATGAACATCAAAATGGTATACAATACCGACAGGTTGTTAGGTAAGACACATATGCAACAGTTAGACAACTTTATTCCGAAACGTTTCGCCTACACAGTAGGCTTCTTCAGTCGAATACAGAAAATAGGCAGGAACAGTAGAGATGTGAAGACGATGTAATCAGTCCATCACCCTTGTAGTCGTAGAATTTGAGGTTGTCAGTCCCTCGGCCTGTAGAAGTTCAGTTCCATAGTCAGGAACTATCTGAAGATCAAGCGACAGTGCGGAGACTTAAATACTGTCGGAAGGAGAGGTGCAGAGTAGTAGTAGTAGTAGTAGTAGTAGTAGTAGTAGTAGTAGTAGTAGTAGTGAGAATGTAACCACTGAAAGGTCATGTCCCTCTCAGATCCAACACTTCTCACTTGAAAAGCTTGTCCAAGGTGTTTTCTGTACCAAGATGCCATGTGTTGCAGTGTCTGACAAGATGAACATCAAAATGGTATACAATACCGACAGGTTGTTAGGTAAGACACATATGCAACAGTTAGACAACGTTTCGGAATAAAGTTGTCTAACTGTTGCATATGTGTCTTACCTAACAACCTGTCGGTATTGTATACCATTTTGATGTTCATCTTGTCAGACACTGCAACACATGGCATCTTGGTACAGAAAACACCTTGGACAAGCTTTTCAAGTGAGAAGTGTTGGATCTGAGAGGGACATGACCTTTCAGTGGTTACATTCTCACTTGTAGTAGTAGTAGTAGTAGTAGTAGTAGTAGTAGAAGTGAGAATGTAACCACTGAAAGGTCATGTCCCTCTCAGATCCAACACTTCTCACTTGAAAAGCTTGTCCAAGGTGTTTTCTGTACCAAGATGCCATGTGTTGCAGTGTCTGACAAGATGAACATCAAAATGGTATACAATACCGACAGGTTGTTAGGTAAGACACATATGCAACAGTTAGACAACGTTTCGGAATAAAGTTGTCTAACTGTTGCATATGTGTCTTACCTAACAACCTGTCGGTATTGTATACCATTTTGATGTTCATCTTGTCAGACACTGCAACACATGGCATCTTGGTACAGAAAACACCTTGGACAAGCTTTTCAAGTGAGAAGTGTTGGATCTGAGAGGGACATGACCTTTCAGTGGTTACATTCTCACTACTACTACTACTACTACTACTACTACTACTACTACTACTACTACTACTACTACTACTACTACTACTACTACTCTGCACCTCTCCTTCCGACAGTATTTAAGTCTCCGCACTGTCGCTTGATCTTCAGATAGTTCCTGACTATGGAACTGAACTTCTCCAGGCCGAGGGACTGACAACCTCAAATTCTACGACTACAAGGGTGATGGACTGATTACATCGTCTTCACATCTCTACTGTTCCTGCCTATTTTCTGTATTCGACTGAAGAAGCCTACTGTGTAGGCGAAACGTTTCGGAATAAAGTTGTCTAACTGTTGCATATGTGTCTTACCTAACAACCTGTCGGTATTGTATACCATTTTGATGTTCATCTTGTCAGACACTGCAACACATGGCATCTTGGTACAGAAAACACCTTGGACAAGCTTTTCAAGTGAGAAGTGTTGGATCTGAGAGGGACATGACCTTTCAGTGGTTACATTCTCACTACTACTACTACTACTACTACTACTACTACTACTACTACTACTACTACTCTGCACCTCTCCTTCCGACAGTATTTAAGTCTCCGCACTGTCGCTTGATCTTCAGATAGTTCCTGACTATGGAACTGAACTTCTCCAGGCCGAGGGACTGACAACCTCAAATTCTACGACTACAAGGGTGATGGACTGATTACATCGTCTTCACATCTCTACTGTTCCTGCCTATTTTCTGTATTCGACTGAAGAAGCCTACTGTGTAGGCGAAACGTTTCGGAATAAAGTTGTCTAACTGTTGCATATGTGTCTTACCTAACAACCTGTCGGTATTGTATACCATTTTGATGTTCATCTTGTCAGACACTGCAACACATGGCATCTTGGTACAGAAAACACCTTGGACAAGCTTTTCAAGTGAGAAGTGTTGGATCTGAGAGGGACATGACCTTTCAGTGGTTACATTCTCACTACTACTACTACTACTACTACTACTACTACTACTACTACTACTACTACTCTGCACCTCTCCTTCCGACAGTATTTAAGTCTCCGCACTGTCGCTTGATCTTCAGATAGTTCCTGACTATGGATCTGAACTTCTCCAGGCCGAGGGACTGACAACCTCAAATTCTACGACTACAAGGGTGATGGACTGATTACATCGTCTTCACATCTCTACTGTTCCTGCCTATTTTCTGTATTCGACTGAAGAAGCCTACTGTGTAGGCGAAACGTTTCGGAATAAAGTTGTCTAACTGTTGCATGTGTCTTACCTAACAACCTGTCGGTATTGTATACCATTTTGATGTTCATCTTGTCAGACACTGCAACACATGGCATCTTGGTACAGAAAACACCTTGGACAAGCTTTTCAAGTGAGAAGTGTTGGATCTGAGAGGGACATGACCTTTCAGTGGTTACATTCTCACTACTACTACTACTACTACTACTACTCTGCACCTCTCCTTCCGACAGTATTTAAGTCTCCGCACTGTCGCTTGATCTTCAGATAGTTCCTGACTATGGAACTGAACTTCTCCAGGCCGAGGGACTGACAACCTTAAATTCTACGACTACAAGGGTGATGGACTGATTACATCGTCTTCACATCTCTACTGTTCCTGCCTATTTTCTGTATTCGACTGAAGAAGCCTACTGTGTAGGCGAAACGTTTCGGAATAAAGTTGTCTAACTGTTGCATATGTGTCTTACCTAACAACACGTTGCATATGTACACACCCTGTCTAACTCCACATCACCCACACCCCACTTGTCCAGTACTTTTCATACCACATATCCGCATATACACACATACCCTTTGTATTTCTTATCTCCTGCCCTGCTCTATAGATCCCCATCGCCTCATTTACCTCTTATCTCGGGATAGCCGTCAGCGCCTGCCTTTGCGTTTGATGTCGCAACACACGCTGACGGCTTGTCCCCCCACAAAACTTCTTCTAACCCTGCTCGCACCCTTACCGCTTGAGACCGATCATTTTGCAACGTTCGCAATCTCTTTTATGTCATCTATTTCGTCCATGGGAAAAACACCACCAACCATCTCCTGCCCATAACAACCTCTTAATCGTTCCTCTAAATAATTCACAAGCCCACATTTTAAATTGTTTATACGTTTACCCTCCCTCACATAATACTTTCTTATCCTTTCTTTGGCCACAAAATCCCACCATGTTACAATGTCATCCACCTCCTGAGCTTCCTTGTAAAGCTCTTTCCATAGAATAGAAAAACCCTCCAAACCTTCTTTATCACTCAACACACCAATGTTCAATTTCCAATAAGTCCTATACATTTCCGCCATCTCCTCCCACCCTACTTCCACCACTACAGCTCTATGATCTGACAGCCGCCTCAACGGTATTAAAAGATTTCACAACAACCCCTTGAGAAAGATACTCTATCTAACCTCGCTGCGTATCCCCTCCTAACAAAAGTATGTTCTGTTTACCCCCCCAAACGCATCACGTAACCTAACGTCCCTCATCAAATCCCTGAGAGTTACAGACATATGTCCTGCCCCTTTTGGTTCTACGTCAGCCGCCCTAATAACACACTTCCAGTCACCCCCCACTATTGCTACTTTCGGAAGTGTACGCACAAAATAGACAAGATCCTCGCACACAAAATCCTTCCTTACCTGCATGCTATTCTCCGCAGGCGCATACACACTTACAAAAGATACACGCTTACCCATCCACGACCCATCCACACGCAACACCCTCCCCTCTCCTTTATTAAAATGCCCACACCACCTTTTAAATGGGTATTTGGCAGGGTCATTACTTTATAACCTGCTACCTCCAACACTTTATCCTCCTTGAAATTATGTTCTTGGAGGAACACAACATCCACTCTATATTTATTAAGAAACATACACGACCATTCTCTCTTTATTCTGCTACATAAGCCATTAACAATGACAGTCATACACCGAAGGCCTGTTAAATTTTCCACCCCTGCCTCTTCTCCTCATTCTTTTCACCACTAGAATTAGTATTTCTGTAGGTTATCTTCACAATACCGTCTTTCCCCTCTCCCTTCTTCCGATGTCTCCTATCATGACCTCCCCCATCGCCACCTCTTCCCTCTCCTACCATCCCAGTCTGCTTCCCAGGCCTCTGCGCTGGCGTCAGTACATCCTCTGAGTCTGACGTAGCTGCCCGTTTCCTTGTTACAATCATGTCCCCCATATCATGGTCTGGGGAAGCCTCACAGTGAACCTCAACATCCACCTTACAATGATTAATTAATCCCACTAACGTCTCTGTCACATCATGATTTCCCAGTCTCATATCGTTGACAAGCTGGAAGCATAACTCTCCAGCTACTTCTTGCTCAGATGTAACTCCCTCCTCAGGCGGTGACAAGGTCTTCAAAACTTCCTCCAATTCTTCCTCTATTTCCAACACTTCTTCCCGTGGTACCATCCCTGCAGAAGTCACTGGAGGAGATTCGGGGCAGGGAACTGAGGGGGGGGGGGACTCACCCCCAGTCCTAAAAGCTTGCTCCACCATCTCACTCCACAAACGACCACGCACTCCCTCAGGTGATTGATCCTCACCTGCCACCCGTAAGACAGGGGCTGCGTCTTCTACCACAGGTTCAGGCACGCGTCTGTTCTTCTCACATGCTGCAGCTATGTGGTCATACTTACCACATAGGCGACACGTACGCCTTTTTCCGGGATATAAAACCATGACCTGTGTCCTGAATTCCTGAAGATAAGCGTAAGACGGTATGGGATGTCTTAATGTCATTTTAAGGTTAAAAGTACCTTCCGGCAAACCTGCGTAGGCGCCTGCTAACCACATACCATGCTGGGCAAAATGAACTGTCCCATATTTCTCGAAGACTTTTCTGATATCAGCTTCATCCGCCTCAAAGGGAACGTTACATAACTTTATCCAGGTATAATGCCTTGATACATCACTCATTCTCACACGTACAGCAGGTGTAACATCAAGACTCACGTTCTGAAAACGAGTAACCAACGATTCATATGCCGTTGCAGTGAGCAGTTTCACGAAGATTCTATGCGCTCCATTTAAAGCCACTCCATATAAGTCTCCATCTTGAATTCCATATGTCTCTCTAATGATCTTAGGTAAGAGAACCTGCGCTGAACTAGGCGAAATCGTCCCCCGAAGAAGCTCAGTACCAATAGTATTAATCCGGCGCCTATGAGAAAGCGCCATGTTGACAGCAGTAATTTTCCTGAGGTGTCAACAGAGGTGCGACAGCACCACCTCACACCACTGCAGCCAGGCAAGTGAGGAGCGTCTGGGCAGTAGGTCCAGTCAGCCCGAGAGCGAAAAGGACAATACGTTAAGGTAATCACTAACCTGAGCAGTGGAGTTTGGAATTGATGGGATAAAGATAGAAATGTTAAAAGCAGGTGAGAATATAGTTTTGGAGTGGTTAGTGATTTTATTTAATAAATGTGTGGAAGAGGGTAAAGTACATAGGGATTGGAATAGAACATGCAAAATAGAGTGTAAAAATTATAGGGATGTAAGTCAGTTGAGCATCCTTGGTAAAGTGAATGGTAGAGTTATTATTTAAAGAATTAAGAGTAAGATGGAGAGCAGGATAGCAGATGAACAAGGAGGCCTTAGGAAGGGTAAGGGGTGTTTCTACGCCTTTGACTGCGTAACGTAAATAAAAGTCGTGACTCCTAAAGGATAAATGACCTGTCTAGTCTAAGGGCATTTATATTTAAAATGGAAAAAGAAACCACTTTAGGGATAGCTTGTACCTTCACATTAAATGTGGAACGTTAATTAGTCAATATTAAGTTTATTATAAGGACACAAATATATACGAAATATATAAACATTCATAAACAGGGAGGATCCATGACACATCGTCCCCTTCTGCCGGTCTGTCTACCAGCAGGCAACAGCACCATGCAAATACTCGCCCAAAACATAAACAGACCTGTGCACACTAGGGCCTTGCAGGTAAACATGAGAGCACTTAAAACAATAAAATAAACGAGGGTATAAACATACTAAACAAAAAATCACCCCCCACCCACTTACACCAACGCCTAACCATGACGACTTCTTGCCCCCGCAGCTCTTCTCGTACTGACACACACCTCTCCTGCTGCTGTCCTGCTCCTGGTTACTTTGACTGACGAGGAATAACACGCGTCCGGTTTCAGAACAAATCCCGGAAACTGACATTATATATGGAGCGTTTTTTTATACAACATTCTCTACGATACACTGCGTAATACCCCCTCCCCTAGACCACCGGTCTCACTCAGCTAGCTGGATCCAGTCGGTTGCAGCTAGTCAAGGAAAAAGTGGGAAATTCAACCTTAGGTCTGAGGAAACACAAAATTCTCCAGAAATAAGAAAACTGCATCAAACACTGTCTTGGTGCAATTTACTTGTATATAGAAAAACACAATAAAATTTATCACCTTAAAGTTTATCTCTACAATTAGCACTGTTAATCCGCAGACGTGTGAAACTCGTTTGATGTAAAAATGATCAGGTTTCACGCCAGATGAGTCCACAGTGATGCTTTACTGTTGTACTCTTAAACATGAAGAGGAAAATACACCATTACTACTTAGTGTTGGCCAAACACCTACGTTGATGCATTTTCTATACATTACATAAAATTAAAGAGCTGACCGAGTAACCTCTGTATATAAAAGGTGTACACAATAATAAGGAAACTTATTATGAATTGAGAGAATCTCTTTTTAAATAGCATAGTGTCCATAATCACACAACTCTGCTTGCAAAAGCAAGCACTTTGTGTACACAATATCTCCACATTAATGATATGGTTATTATAAATTGAGAAACTCTGTAAAAAACATTAGCGTCCATTATCGCAAATCTCTGCTTTCAAACGTGAAATAAACACTTCATAAAAATATATAAACAAAGTCTCCAGAAACACTGCAAAAAATTGTTGTTCATACTACAAATAGAAAATTACATTGCTGCGTCTCACAGCAATATGCAATAAGCGAAATTGGCTATGCAAAACACACCACTGAGAGAAATTAGAGAATACAGGAGAGAAAATTACCAGACTTCAAAACTGGGTAGTTTAGTTACATATAAATTTTGTCGATAGGAATGTGACCTTGAAAAACACACTGGAGACATCACCATCGACCCCTCAACAGGTGGGCCTCCCAGGTCTTCACCTACACTGTTATTCCAAGGAATCCTGGAGTCACCCCATTTGGTGATGTCCAAAAAAAAAAAGGTGGATCCTGGAGAACCCCAAAACACAGGATCCCTGTTCATGACCCAAAAATGGTGAGTCATCCGCCAACATGGTACCACTACCTTTGATCCAACAGTCCATACACCATCACACTGGTGAAAGCATCACCTCCCACAACTTATGTTAGTGTTTTGAATTATTAATTTGTAAGTAAATTACCTGCAGGAGGTTTACAGGACATTACCTGAATTATTACCTGCAAGTAACAAAAAAAGGCACAATACCGTGACTGGAACGATACACAAATAACTCGCACTTAGACGATGACGTTTCGGTCCGACTTGGACCATTTACATTGTAAAATGCTCTAAACTTCAGAACACCCGTGACTAAACCTGATTCCTCCTTTTTTCTTCTTCTCCCTCTTCCCCTTTCCTCTTTCCTTTTTCTCCTTTGGGTTGTCTTTCTTCTGCCTTGTGTATTTGTTCCTTCTCTCTATTTATTTATTTATTTCCCCCCTCTGTGTTCTTGCTCTTACCCGCTGTGGGCACCTAGCTCCCTTGCAGCGCTCCTTTTTCTTAGTATTTGACTGGCTTCTCCTCCTCCTGCCTCCCCCACTACTATCTTCCACCTCAACTATTATTTCTGCTACTACTACTACTATCACCTCCTGCCTATACATACCCTTTCCCTCTCTCCTTTTCGTTAGTGTGACTTTGTAAATGGCCAAAGACATACTGAAACGTCGTCGTAAGCTCCTCTCTGATATGTGCGAGTTATTTGGGTACCTGCAAGTAATTTGGGTGAGGCAAGTGGGACTTAGTCACAGCAGGTCACCAAACTGTCACTCCCTCGAAGCCCACTCCCTACCACTCACAAAAAGCTAGACCTGACATTAAATTAATAATTATAATATTAAAACTCTGGTAAATTAAAATGGTCTGGACTGTATAGGATTATGCTCACTGGGTACACAAAAAATTATTACAGAGACTAGGGAAGGTTTTCTCCTAACCATATCATTAGAAGAATAAATTTTATGCACATTAACTTACCTGTTGTCACAAGAAGACAATGATGATGCAACACACCCTAACCTTACCCTGGTAGTTAGAATTTATGATGGCCAAAGAAAAAACTACTGTACATTGCCCGAAATGCCTCAGCATGATAGTGGCTATCTTTGTACTTAGCATATCAAAACTGTAATTACACATTGTAACCTTTACAAAGAAATAAACTTATTATTATCATTATTATTATTATTATTAATGGGTAATGTCACTTAGCTGAGGTGTGCTCCTGGGAGAACTGGTGTCCTCTATTTTTCCGTTCTGGTTGCCGAATTGTACGGGTTTTCCACACTGTTTATCCCAATTCATCAACAGGGGACATTAACGCGGGTTCCTATTACAAATTCAGGCCGAAAACCCCCAACCGACTTTGTAGAACGCCTGATTACATTGCACAAATCATTCCAGTGTTCAAACATTAAATTTAATACGGCTTCTCTCCCCAGCGTCACTCTGCAGCTTTTTCACCCCCCCCCCCTTCACTTAAAATTTCTCGAAAGGTCCAAACAGCTTCACATTTTATTACACAATTATTATATTATTCATTATGTTCTACATTTTGGAAATTATGTAAAAAAAAATCCACAGTTAGCATACCTTACCTAGGCATGTACTGATGTGACCACAAAAAGCACACACGCACTCTTTGGAAATCTGATACCCACACCCCCTCCACCACACCCCCTCCACCAGTTCACCGAGATTCAGTCCACTAGGTGGTCGGAAAGCCATCTACTCACCCACTGCAACCACTGCAGAACGAGAGCAGATAAATGTCTACATTACTTTATGTACAGTATACACGAGAAAATACATGAGCAACCACAATCTCTATCCTCTTCACATAACGAATCACCGAAGTGAGCATCTGAGTGTGGTTCCTCGGCACGTGAAGGAAATGTAGGACTTTGATCGCTATACTGAAAAAAATCTGTACAATCGAAACAAAACAAGAGCCTCCTTTTCTGATGGGGCATAAATTCTCCGGCGACATTTAAGTTGACTGGCAGTAATTATCCTGCAGCACTAAAACCAACAAAACTGGCGTCTACTTGCAGAGAAATTTCAGTGCAACATTGAAAATAGTCATTACAGGAGCAGCAACAGTATTGTTAGTTTGCAAACAGGCTGTGTACATCAATTACACATTACATTTAAAGTTATACAAAATTTTAAAGTACTTGTGGAGTACAATCTCAAACATAGATATATAATTGGCACACTGGGTCATAGTCCTTAAATAACCCAGCCACATACTCCAACTTTGGTATTTGGTACTTCATTGAAATTATTCGTAAGAGGAAACCTTTCAGTCGTACCATGAACGACTAATCAGAGTGTTCCCAGGAGGCGGATCCAGTACCAACACCTCCTCTCTGACCTGCAGAGTATATGTAGCACCACCACACGGCCCCAAGTCATCCTGGTCAGACTGGTTCACTGGTGCCGTCCACCTCATCTTAGCCAGTCTCTGAAACTGAGAAAAATCTCCAAGGGGGAAGCTTCCCCGCACAGGACTGGGATGAGAGGAATACCCTCATCCCAGTCCTTCTGGTACTGGGTACAACAAACATGTATCGTCCTGAGAGACTGTTGAAACCACACTACTTGACTCTTTGAGTGACAGACATTGGTAGACTGTTTCTTATTTATGTCTCTCAAAACTGTATGACATTTTTATAAAATTTGACTTCTGGTTGGCTTGTGCAAAGCCTAAATGACAAAAATATTTCACCAGAAATCTCAAAACCACACACAAAAAATTATTAAGAAGGGGTAGGAACTCTGGTAACCTGGTAGAAAGATAAGTGATTGGTAAACATTTATTATCCAGTTCTTCTTCTCAATACTGAAATATCCTCCATTGGGAATCTGTAAAAAATTAAGAACTTTATCCTCAAATGGCTCTGACATGACTGCTTGTTCACATACTCTAAAATAAACATTTGTTAAATTTGGGAACCACTTCCTCTGTAACAGCTGCCAACTGAATAGCCTTCAGGGAATCACCACATCCCTGGACCTCAACCAACTACTTCAGAGTCAGGGTATCCACTCCCATGCCAGCACCAAGGTCCCCCATCCCCCCAACCGGGTTTTACCTGGGCCGGTTCATCACTGCCCAGAGTCTCCTGCAAGTCAGACTCAATGAACAGACTCCTCAGGCCCCAACTGTCACCACAGCCAGTAGAAGGATCAAGGTGAAGTACGGAAATTCTTCCCTTCTCACCTGGCTAGACATAGTACACAATTAAAATTTTTCAGTCACAGTAGCTTTAGTTTTCACCTTGAAACTTTGCCAATCAGGGTCCCTCCAAACCAAGCATTCCTTACTTTTGAGGAGACCCAAAACATTATTCCCTAGTAGTAGGTCAACACCTGGAAAAGGCAAATCTTCTGTAATACCTACAGGCAGGTACCCAGACTGGTAAACAGACTCCACCCACAATCTATGTACAGGAGTCCTAACAGTGGTTCCTGAAATCCCTTTTAAATATAATATCTTTTCCACTGTATCTTCTGACGCTGGTAATACATCTCAGCGCGGAAACAAGAATGTGCTACACCAGTCCCTTCTACCCTACCGCCATTTTGGTGCAAAACCACTGTGGACATACTTGAAAAAACCTCCATCCGAGGGTCTAAAACAGCTGAACTTCCTATTGTACTCAGGAGTAAGACTGCAATACCAGCTCCTGCATGTAACTTGAGAGTCCTGTGCAGCAGTCTGGTCCTTAAGCATCTCTCTGCAATACTGCTGTAAATGACCCTTCTCATTACAGTTAGTACAATTATAAACTTTAAAGGCACCATGCCCACCTGAAACTGACTAACCACTTCCTTGAGCAGGAAGCTGAGAAGTTGACTTAAATAATCCCTGGGAACCAGGATTCTGGTAGTTAGTAAGCTAAAAAAAGAAAAACCTTTGGATTATGAGGCTGGAAAAAAATTTGGCTTAAACCTGTGAAATTCCTTACTCCTCCTAATTGGTGGAGAAAAATTATTATTAACGTGACCTGGGTGATAACTACTTCCAACTTTTTGGTTGGCTAAAAATCTTCACCCAACTCTAAAGCATGGTTAAAATCATTAAAATCCTTTTCCTCAAGATATGCCTTAAGGTTAGAAGGTACACTGTTCAAAAGTTCCTCCAGTAAAATTAGTCAATACACCTTCATAATCGACTTACAACATCCTTGCAGCTGCACCATTTCGTCAGCAGCGACATCATCTCCTTTCCTACTCCACCAAGGATTGTCCTTTCTGAAATTTTAAGCCTCTAAACTTCTGCCTATACTTCTCTGGCAATATCTGATAAGCAACATCCTTAATCTTCTCATAATCTGAAAATTCATGTTCATCTAGAGAGCTAATAGTTGGTAATCCTTTACCAATTAACTGGGTTCCTGCTAATGTTGCCCAGTTACTATCTGGTCACTTTGGGGATTTTACTATTTTTTCACACAGTGTGAAAAAGTTATCAGGATCTTTTTCCCCCCAAAATGGGACGAACTTTATAGCTTGTTCCAAATTAAATATGTCTACCCTGTTAACTGTTCCATTATGTGAAGCAGCAAACACTCTCTCTTTAGCTCTAAAGATTTGTAACTCTTCCTCTTCCAGTATTTCAAAACAAATCCCGGAAACTGACATTATATATGGAGCCTTTTTTATATACAATATTCTCTACAAAATACTGCGTAATAGGTGTGTAGTCTAAGTGTTTACAATGAAGCATATAGGCGAACAGTATGTAGATAAGGGTAAAGAGGTTTTTGTTGCATTTGTGGGTTTGGAAAAGGAGGATGATAAGGTATATAGTGGGGCTATGTGGCAGATGTTGAAATTGTTTGGAATAGGAGGTAGGTTACTACAAGCAGTGAAGAGTTTTTACGAGGATAGTGAGGCTCAGGTTAGAGTATGTAGGAGAGAGGGAGATCATTTCCCAGTAAAAGTAGGTCCATGTGTGATGTCACCATGGCTGTTTTCTATATATATAGATGGAGTAGTAATAGAACTGAATACTCGGGTGTCAGCAAGGGGTGTAGTGTTAAAAGATGAAGAATCTAACACATAGTGGGAGTTGTCACAGTTGCTCATTGCTGACGACACTGCTTTTGGGAGATTCTGAAGAGAAGTTGCAGAGGCTTCCGGACGAGTTTGGAAGGGTATATAAAAGAAGGAAATTGAAAATGAATATAGGAAAGAGTAAGGTGATGAGGATAACAAAAAATTTAGGTAACGAGAGACTGGATATCAGATAGGAGGAAGAGGGTATGGAGGAAGTGAATGTAGTCAGATATTTGGGAGTGGACGTGTCAGCAGATGCATCTATGAAAGATGAGATAAATCATAGAATTGACGAGGGAGAAGAGATTAGTGGTGCACTTAGGAGTCTGTGGAGAAATAGAACATTATCCATGGAAGCTAAGAGATGAATGTATGAGAGTATAGTTATGCCAACGCTCTTATATGAGTGCGAAGCATGAGTGGTGAATGGTGCAACAAGGAGAAGGCTGGAGGCAGTGGAGATGTCATGTCTGAGGGCAATGTGTGGTGTGAATATAATGCAGTGAATCGATAGTTTGGAAACTAGGAGGAGGTGCGCGATTACCAAAACTATTATCCAGAGGGCTGAGGAGGGGTTGTTGAGGTGGTTCAGACACATAGAAATGATAGAACGAAATAGAATGACTTCGAGAGTGTATAAATCTGTAGTGGAGAGAAGGAGGGGTAGGGGGTCGGCCTAGGAAAGTTTGGAGGAAGGCGGGCCAAGCAGGTTTTGTGTGCGAGGGACTTGGACTTCCATCAAACATGGATGAGCGTGTTAGGAACGAATGGAGAAAAATTATTTTTAGGCTTTGACGTGCTGTTGGAGTGTGAGCAAAGTAACATTTATGAAGGGATTCAGGGAAATCAGCAGGCAGGACTTGATTCCTGGAGATGGGAAGTACAGTGTCTGCACTCAGAAGGAGGAGTGTTAATGTTGTAGTTTTATAACTAGTGTAAGTGCGCCTCGAGCAAGACAGTGATGGAGAGAGTGATGGTGAAAGTTTTCCTTTTTCAGGCCACCCTGCCTTCATAGGAAACAGCCGATGTGTTACTAAATAAATAAAAAAAATCTCATTGGAATAGTATATTGCAATGCTACCTCCATTATGATGTGATCTGTTGTAATGTAGTAATGTTATATGTATTGTTCAATATTTTAACCAGGTTTCAGTGAGAACGATTAAGGTTAATTTAACATGTAGTGAGTTAAGGAGGGTTGTGATGTCATCATAATGTTTACTGAGAGATCTAGCACTGCAATTGAAAATTGAGGCAGGGTGACCCGAAAAAGAAGAAACACTTTCACCATCAGTCATCCCATCACCGTCTTGGGATATTACAACCTGCAACATCCCCACTACTGTATAGTAATACCTTGTATAACGCGGTTTTGAACAGCGCAGTTTTGCTATAGCAAGGTTTATAATTTTAAAGTTTTTAAAAAATAAATTATTTTTAACAGTAGTACTGTAGTGAACTGCATTTTTTTATTACATGCTAGTAATACTTATCGTAATACTTATCGTAATACTTATCGTAACTTCCTCACTTCTTAATCTCCAAACTAATTCTCTGCATAATATTGTTACAAAACTCGTCTTCTTAACCTTCTCCAATGGTATGGTAGAGTGTTAAGGTAACATTCTTGTTAAGCAGATGGCCTGTTTTCGGTTTTGTAACAATAACTTTTAATAATAATTCAGGATTACAAAACAAGTAACTAAAACTTAGAATATCTACTAGTAGAGTTTTAGCTTAATATATGATTATATAATGTTAGGATTGACATAAAATAAGGAGTTTATCTCACGCTTCTCTTGGTACGTACCAGTATATTCATATGGATAAATCGACCTCATATCAACCTCATCTGATCGATCTTTGTACTAACTTCAATTATATTCCATCATAAGGCAACCTACAATGATTACTAAGACTTAGCTGAACTATTACTTAAGAGTATACAAGAACTCGTAAGTGACAGACTTAGTCTCATTTCCATCCAGCATGACTTAGAATAGCTTAGACCACAAATTAACATACAAAGGCCGACACGGCTTATTCAGTCAACTGAACGATTAATTCACCCGAGTATAAATAACTCGAAAGAGACAAACTTAAGAAAAGGAAGTCAACTATAAAAGGAAAACGACCACCAGAGAGAATTAAGGGGGATATGATCGAGGTGTATAAATGTAAAACAGGAATAAATAAAGGGGATGTAAATAGCGTGCTGAAAATTTCCAGCCAAGACAGGACTCGCAGCAATGGTTTCAAGTTGGAAAAATTCAGATTCAGGAAGTATATAGGAAAGCACTGGTTTGGTAATAGAGTTGTGGATGAGTGGAACAAACTCCCGAGTAAAGTTATTGAGGCTAAAACGTTGTGTAGTTTTAAAATCAGGTTAGATAAATACATGAGTGGGTGTGAGTTGGACCTGACTAGCTTGTGCTGCTGGGTCTGGTGCCGTGCTCCCTTCTTGAGTGGAGGTGACCAGACTGGGTGGGTCATTGGGCTAATCCGGGAAGGGGAGACATGGACCTGCTCCGCATGGGTCAGTAGGCCTGTTGCAGTGTTCCTTCTTTCTTATGTTCTTATGAGAGGTCAATGAGTAACTGAGGTATGCTCCCTTGGCTATGCAAGCCCAGACTGGAAGTGGGAGTGCTAGTCAGAGTGAGTGTGGAGAACCTCCTCAGAGCAAGTGCGGTGAACCTACTCACTGTACTAGTGAGCTGTAAGCTGACGTCAGGTTGGATCACGTGACTTGGCGGAAGGCAGGCCAGTACCTGAACTAGTAACTGGCGCTCCATGAGTAGTTTCCCACTGCATGAAAATAACACTATTATGAACACCTAACAATAAAATATAACAATGTTACCATTAACACACACACACACACACACACACACACACACACACACACATATATATATATATATAATAAAAAGAAGCACATCCTAGTATAAAATATATTGGGTATGGCCATACTCGTAACAATATTCACACCACACATTGCCCTCCGACACAACATTCTCGCTGCCACCAACCTCCTGCTCGCTGCTACGTTTATGAGTGCTTTATACCCATAAAATGTGGTGGCATCACTATACTCTGATACATTTCCCTTTTTGCCTCCATTGATGACATTCTTGTAAGTATTAAAGATTGCTTGAGCTCAGTTGTTTGTGTATTATTTGCAGTCTTGGTTAGCTGTCTACTGATTACTGTAGAGATCTGAGAGGAAGGTGAGGGCGACATCTGTTAGCATTCCTGTTTAACACTTATTGTAAATAATGACGGTATCTTTAATAAAATCTAGGAAGTCTTATGATACAATATAAGTAAAATAATTGCTGTATGAAAAGTTACTAGATTTTGAAGAGTAAAAAATATATATACTGAAAAATATAATGAAACTTGTATTTAAAAACTGGGTACATTATAAAGACAATAATACTTGACGTAGTAGGTAGAAAATGTCGAGTTGCAAAATATAGTTAAAAATGTAGTGAAATACTAAGAAAAAAGAGGTGATTTACTTGTTAAAACAGAAAGAATGTAATCTGGTCTACAAAGAGAATATAGTTACAATATTAAACTTAGTTGCAAGGTGTTGTAAAACTTTGTAAAAATATGAATTAACAAAATATGACCAAATAACCGGGTATTAATAAAGACATGTATAACTGGGTAAAAAGTGCCAAGAACAGTATGGAAGGTAAATACAAAATGGAGAGTTTTAAAAGTAATATACCAACAGTAAAGAAGAATTCTAAAAAGAAATAGTGAAACAATACATAAGCTAAGAATAAAATGTAGATGTATTCGGTAATGAATAATAAGACATAAAAATGCAAGGAACAGTGTAAAAGATAATTATAAGATGCAGAGTAATGCAAACAATAATGAACAATAAAGAACAATGTATAAGCTAACAATAAAATGTAGAGTTATTCAATACAGTAATAATTTAATTTCAAAATCCGGTGTGTTAGTCTGTATTGAAGAACATAATGTAAATGAATTACAAGGTGTGCAGTAGTATAGAAGAAAATATGAATAACTAGTTAAGAAATGTAATACAAGTGTACATTTTAATTTTTTAAAGGGGGGGGGGGTAGACAAGTAAGCCAGCGGAAGGCCTCAGTCTGATGACTAAAAGCTCCAGTGGCGGATTATCATATGACTAAGACCCACGTCAGAAAACATTTGTCCTGATTCCTGACAAATCTTACCTAAGAAATGCAAGAAATAATCTATAAGGTACGAACAAAATATAGTTATTCAGTAATGGATAATTGTGTAAAAAAATGCAAGGAACACTAAGAGACCTGGTTATGGACCCCTTTGTCACGGACCCCCTGGTCACGGACCCCCTGGTCACGGACCCCCTGGTCCCGACCCCTCTGGTCCATGACCAGGCCTCTAAGAGTTCGGGGGTAAACGCCTTTGGGACATTGACCCCTGAAACCTCCTCCAGGTATACTCCAGGTATAAGTTAATTACAATAGGCAGAGTTTTACCAACAATAACGAAGAATAAAATATAATTCTGTAAAAAGTGCAAGATATGGAAGGCATATTAGTGTAAAATAGACTGGGATGAGAAACAGCATTACGTTATAATAATTCACTTTGTTTCTGAAATAGAAAATTTGAAACCATGTGAGTGTCCCAGGTGGCTGTACGACTTATTGGTAGCTGGAGGACACAGCCATCGACGTGTACCTTCAATTTGTACAAAATCAGGAAAAAGGTTATTATTATCTTGAATACCAAAATGTCTTCCTAAGAGACAGTTTTTAAGGAAAAATGGTACTGTGACTTGGAGTCCTAATGGTCTTGCAAATAATATTGAAACACCAGGTGCTCATTCGTGAAACTGAATGAGCACAACGGGAAGGCTAGCAGGAAAGATATTTCTGAACAGGTTTACCCAGAATCCGTGTGATGGCGAGTATATCTGTTGAGAGGTGTGAGTTAACATGACGATGTGATAGTTCATCTGTACAATAAGCTGACGGAGGGCGAGAAAAAGAAGTATAGTTTGCCTTATCATAAACCATACCACGGGAGGGGATGAAACCCGCGGCCACAGCCGTGAAAGTCAAGACCAACGCGTTATCCGCGGGTTCAAGCCCAACCCGTTGCATGGTTTGTTTGCAATCGTGTCACTACGATTTCGTGAGTTATCAACATAATATGAATCTCTTACAAATTTGGTAAAGAAAATATCTAATTTATCAGTTCCTCGATGTGTTTAAAATTTACTGAAGTGCGAGTATATTTTTTCTTGAGAATTATCTCTGTGCATCTTCTTCTTCTTCTTGATTTGCCGGTACTCTCCCGGCCCGGGCCGGTACTCTCCCAGCCCGGGCCTTGTCCAAGTGGTGGCCCGGCCTTGGCTCCCTCTTTAGGGAGTATCTGAGACGTAAGTCTCCCATGGGAGGAGGCCCAAGTACCTCCTCATCTTCGGGACCAACTGTCCCCAGGCCTAGCCACAAGCTAGGCCTCTCTGGTCTGCCATCCCCGCCCCAAGTGGGCTAATGGGAATGAGAGTCTTGTGAGCTACAAGCTCTGGCTCAGGCACCTACCCTGCCCTAGAAGGGCTGGGCATGGTGTCGATCTCTGTGCATTAGTATTATTATTAAAGATTCGCCGGTATTCTCCCGGCCCGGGTCTTTTCCTCTCTGTGCATTTATTATTATTAAAGATTAGCCGGTATTCTCCCGGCCCGGGCCTTTTTCAAGTGGTGGCCCGGCCTTGGCTCCCTCTTTAGGGAGTGTCTGAGACCTAAGTCTCCCATGGGAGGGAGGCAAAAGTACCTCCTCATCTTTGGGACCAACTGTCCCCAGGCCTAGCCACAAGCTAGGCCTCTCTGGTCTACCATCCCTGCCCCAAGGGGGCAAATGGGAATGACAGTGTTATGAGCTAAAGGCTCGGACTCAGGCACCTACCCTACCCTAGAAGGGCTGGGCATGGTGTCGATCTCTCTGTGCATGCCTCTGACTCTTTGGAAATATTTTTTAAAATATTTTTACTTTTGTTACTAATGTTATGTTAATATACGTGAATTTATCATAAATTTTCAGGTAAACAAAGCTGTTGGAATGTTGAAAGATATGAGTTGCTTGATCAAAGACAGAGATGTGAAGTTACAAGTAGGTATATGATGCTTCATGTAGTATATACATGGAATTGTTAAATTTTAGAATAGTTGTCCATTGAATTGTTAATTTGAAACTGTGCTGTTGACTGATGTGCAATGCTGCAAGTAATTTATATTTTAGGCTGGTTTGATTAGTTGTTTGTGAAGCTGAATAACAGCGCAATTATGAATAGTGAAGAAATTTAACAAGTAGACTTCCTAATTTTGGGGAAAATGTAGTTTTAATGATAGAGACGTAATAATATATAAGAAAATCAAATAAATACTGCATCTGTTTAATATATTCAGGGAAGGTGAGTGTGAGACGGGATATTTATGAATTAAAATTTTATTGAAAGAAACATTAGGATGCATAACATTCGCTCAGCATTACAAAGCAAAGGTAAAAGAGATGAGAGGGAGAGAGAGAGAGAGAGAGAGAGAGAGAGAGAGAGAGAGAGAGAGAGAGAGAGAGAGAGAGAGAGACTGCTTGACAGAGTAGAGAACAGAGCAAGACGTCTCATCTCTCGCCTGGACCCATCCTGGATAGATCTGTCATTTCAGCAGAGCCTTCAACATAGGAGGGATGTGGGTGGCCTCACTGTTATGTACAAGGCCAATATTGTCAAAGTACCACACTTGGATCCACTTCGAGGACAGCGTGAAACAAGCTTTTATGTCACAAGACGGGCAGAAAGCAGCAACTTCACTCTGGCTGTACCCTTCTCCAGAACATCACTCCATCTGAGATCATATATACCCAGGATGACTCGAGTATGGAACACAGTCGTACAGCATAATGATGTCAACGAGATAAAGTCAGTTGATCAAATGAAAATGCTGGCCCACAGATGGCTCCAACTTCATCCTGTTCCCTACTTGTATGTCTCATAACAATAAAAATGCTTTCAAATGTGCTGATGTAGGTAACAGCTCTTAGCTTGCCAATAAAGTCAGGAATCCTTAACCTGTAAATAGCTTGTCAATAAAGTTAGGGATCCTTAACCTTGTCAAACCCTGTGTAAAGAGAGAGAGAGAGAGACAGAGAGAGAGAGAGCAGAAAGGCTAGAGGAAAAGGGGTCATAGTTGATGCAGCAAACAGCATCGATTAAGAAATTATAATTCTTGCATCAGATGTAGAAGCGTCAGAGACAAGGGAAGACAAAATGCGAGTTTCAGGTCATTGTTCAAGGCGATTGAAATAAAGTTGGAATGTACTTTGATAAACAGGATAATCGCTAATGAAATATTGGAGTGACAAGAAGACGTGGTAATCCATGCAGCCTCTGAGGGACTCTTGTAAAAGTGACAAGAAGACGTGGTAATCCATGCAGTCTCAGAGGGACTCTTGTAAAAGTGACAAGAAGACGTGGTAATCCATGCAGCCTCTGAGGGACTCTTGTAAAAGTGACAAGAAGACGTGGTAATCCATGCAGCCTCAGAGGGACTCTTGTAAAAGTGACAAGAAGACGTGGTAATCCATGCAGCCTCAGAGGGACTCTTGTAAAAGTGACAAGAAGACGTGGTAATCCATGCAGTCTCAGAGGGACTCTTGTAAAAGTGACAAGAAGACGTGGTAATCCATGCAGTCTCAGAGGGACTCTTGTAAATGTGACAAGAAGACGTGGTAATCCATGCAGTCTCAGAGGGACTCTTGTAAAAGTGACAAGAAGACGTGGTAATCCATGCAGTCTCAGAGGGACTCTTGTAAAAGTGACAAGAAGACGTGGTAATCCATGCAGTCTCAGAGGGACTCTTGTAAAAGTGACAAGAAGACGTGGTAATCCATGCAGTCTCAGAGGGACTCTTGTAAAAGTGACAAGAAGACGTGGTAATCAACACAGTCTCAGAGGGACTCTTGTAAAAGTGACAAGAAGACGTGGTAATCCATGCAGTCTCAGAGGGACTCTTGTAAAAGTGACAAGAAGACGTGGTAATCCATGCAGCCTCAGAGGGACTCTTGTAAAAGTGACAAGAAGACGTGGTAATCCATGCAGCCTCAGAGGGACTCTTGTAAAAGTGACAAGAAGACGTGGTAATCCATGCAGCCTCTGAGGGACTCTTGTAAAAGTGACAAGAAGACGTGGTAATCCATGCAGCCTCAGAGGGACTCTTGTAAAAGTGACAAGAAGACGTGGTAATCCATGCAGCCTCAGAGGGACTCTTGTAAAAGTGACAAGAAGACGTGGTAATCCATGCAGTCTCAGAGGGACTCTTGTAAAAGTGACAAGAAGACGTGGTAATCCATGCAGTCTCAGAGGGACTCTTGTAAATGTGACAAGAAGACGTGGTAATCCATGCAGTCTCAGAGGGACTCTTGTAAAAGTGACAAGAAGACGTGATAATCCATGCAGTCTCAGAGGGACTCTTGTAAAAGTGACAAGAAGACGTGGTAATCCATGCAGTCTCAGAGGGACTCTTGTAAAAGTGACAAGAAGACGTGGTAATCCATGCAGTCTCAGAGGGACTCTTGTAAAAGTGACAAGAAGACGTGGTAATCAACACAGTCTCAGAGGGACTCTTGTAAAAGTGACAAGAAGACGTGGTAATCCATGCAGTCTCAGAGGGACTCTTGTAAAAGTGACAAGAAGACGTGGTAATCCATGCAGCCTCAGAGGGACTCTTGTAAAAGTGACAAGAAGACGTGGTAATCCATGCAGCCTCAGAGGGACTCTTGTAAAAGTGACAAGAAGACGTGGTAATCTATGCAGCCTCAGAGGGACTCTTGTAAAAGTGACAAGAAGACGTGGTAATCCATGCAGCCTCAGAGGGACTCTTGTAAAAGTGACAAGAAGACGTGGTAATCCATGCAGTCTCAGAGGGACTCTTGTAAAAGTGACAAGAAGACGTGGTAATCCATGCAGTCTCAGAGGGACTCTTGTAAAAGTGACAAGAAGACGTGGTAATCCATGCAGCCTCAGAGGGACTCTTGTAAAAGTGACAAGAAGACGTGGTAATCAACACAGTCTCAGAGGGACTCTTGTAAAAGTGACAAGAAGACGTGGTAATCCATGCAGTCTCAGAGGGACTCTTGTAAAAGTGACAAGAAGACGTGGTAATCCATGCAGCCTCAGAGGGACTCTTGTAAAAGTGACAAGAAGACGTGGTAATCCATGCAGCCTCAGAGGGACTCTTGTAAAAGTGACAAGAAGACGTGGTAATCTATGCAGCCTCAGAGGGACTCTTGTAAAAGTGACAAGAAGACGTGGTAATCCATGCAGCCTCAGAGGGACTCTTGTAAAAGTGACAAGAAGACGTGGTAATCCATGCAGTCTCAGAGGGACTCTTGTAAAAGTGACAAGAAGACGTGGTAATCCATGCAGTCTCAGAGGGACTCTTGTAAAAGTGACAAGAAGACGTGGTAATCCATGCAGCCTCAGAGGGAATCTTGTAAAAGTGACAAGAAGACGTGGTAATCAACACAGTCTCAGAGGGACTCTTGTAAAAGTGACAAGAAGACGTGGTAATCCATGCAGTCTCAGAGGGACTCTTGTAAAAGTGACAAGAAGATGTGGTAATCCATGCAGTCTCAGAGGGACTCTTGTAAAAGTGACAAGAAGACGTGGTAATCTATGCAGTCTCAGAGGGACTCTTGTAAAAGTAACAAGAAGACGTGGTAATCAACACAGCCTCAGAGGGACTCTTGTAAAAGTCAAACGAAACATGAGGATGAAGCATTAAAATAAAGTTATTATATGCTTTACTAATAACTCTAATAGAATTAAAATAATTTTAGAGATATGCAGAACAGTGACTGGAAATGTTGATTAAAATAAAATGTTTATATTTCAAAAAGATTATCTTTGTAGGTTATTAACATACACATATCTGGAAGTGAAATATTTAGCAGTTTTACTAAATGTATTGTATGTATTTGTCAACAGTTGCACCAAGTGATCACAAACCTGAAACCTCTGCAGGTGTTTGACATGTGTGGCTGGTATACCCTCGGCTCCAGCTCCTTTCTCTTAGTGAGTCTCAACTTCCATTGATATTGTTCCTTTATCTCGTATAGGCCTCTGTGATTTCTAAAATCTTGTATCACAAAAACGTTTTCTGAAAAACAGTCTGGTGGTTCCGACGAGATGTAGAAAAAGATACGTACAGTTCAGGACATTTATTAGAGGAAACGTTTCGCCAAGTGTGGTTCTTCAGTCCTAATAAACATATTAGGAATGATGAAGTAAAACTTGGCGAAACGTGTCCTGTAATAAATGTCTTGAACTCTACATTAAGTGTCTTTTTCCACACTGATTGTCTAATTGACTTTTGGTTTCTGTGTTTACCGACGTGTTCTTCCATTATCAAAAATTATTTATATACTTTTTAGAATGAAGACCAATTTTTTTTAAATTTCTTCTGGGGTCATCGTGTGTGTCATGGTGGCTGCTCCACCACCCAGGGCCACGGTTCGAGCCCCCTGTCCATCTTTCTGTTTATTCATTTATAGTCGTTTATTTCGGCTTAATCGAGTTCATAGACTATGTGTGTTTGAATGAGGTAAGGATAGACTTACTGCGAAAGTTACTAAGTCTGTGGGAAACAGTACCGCTACTGACGGTATATATATATATATATATATATATATATATATATATATATATATATATATATATATATATATATATATATATATATATATATATATATTTATGTAAAACAACCACTGTGAAAGAATAGTGAAATTTCAAGCGCTCTCGTGAGAAGCAACGACAGCGCGTTGAATTTCACTATTCACCTGTTTGCTGTGATCTTATTGCATTATATATATATATATATATATATATATATATATATATATATATATATATATATATATATATATATATATATATATATATATATATATATATATATATATCCCAGTTTTTTTTTTACAGTGAAACATATAAGTGAACAGTATTTAGATAAGGCTAAAGAGGTCTTTGTGGCATTTATGGATTTGGAAAAGGCGTATGACAGGGTGGATAGGGGGGCAATGTGGCAGATGTTGCAAGTGTATGGTGTAGGAGGTAGGTTACTGAAAGCAGTGAAGAGTTTTTACGAGGATAGTGAGGCTCAAGTTAGAGTATGTAGGAAAGAGGGAAATTTTTTTCCAGTAAAAGTAGGCCTTAGACAAGGATGTGTGATGTCACCGTGGTTGTTTAATATATTTATAGATGGGGTTGTAAGAGAAGTAAATGCGAGGGTCTTGGCAAGAGGCGTGGAGTTAAAAGATAAAGAATCACACACAAAGTGGGAGTTGTCACAGCTGCTCTTTGCTGATGACACTGTGCTCTTGGGAGATTCTGAAGAGAAGTTGCAGAGATTGGTGGATGAATTTGGTAGGGTGTGCAAAAGAAGAAAATTAAAGGTGAATACAGGAAAGAGTAAGGTTATGAGGATAACAAAAAGATTAGGTGATGAAAGATTGAATATCAGATTGGAGGGAGAGAGTATGGAGGAGGTGAACGTATTCAGATATTTGGGAGTGGACGTGTCAGCGGATGGGTCTATGAAAGATGAGGTGAATCATAGAATTGATGAGGGAAAAAGAGTGAGTGGTGCACTTAGGAGTCTGTGGAGACAAAGAACTTTGTCCTTGGAGGCAAAGAGGGGAATGTATGAGAGTATAGTTTTACCAACGCTCTTATATGGGTGTGAAGCGTGGGTGATGAATGTTGCAGCGAGGAGAAGGCTGGAGGCAGTGGAGATGTCATGTCTGAGGGCAATGTGTGGTGTGAATATAATGCAGAGAATTCGTAGTTTGGAAGTTAGGAGGAGGTGCGGGATTACCAAAACTGTTGTCCAGAGGGCTGAGGAAGGGTTGTTGAGGTGGTTCGGACATGTAGAGAGAATGGAGCGAAACAGAATGACTTCAAGAGTGTATCAGTCTGTAGTGGAAGGAAGGCGGGGTAGGGGTCGGCCTAGGAAGGGTTGGAGGGAGGGGGTAAAGGAGGTTTTGTGTGCGAGGGGCTTGGACTTCCAGCAGGCATGCGTGAGCGTGTTTGATAGGAGTGAATGGAGACAAATGGTTTTTAATACTTGACGTGCTGTTGGAGTGTGAGCAAAGTAACATTTATGAAGGGATTCAGGGAAACCGGCAGGCCGGACTTGAGTCCTGGAGATGGGAAGTACAGTGCCTGCACTCTGAAGGAGGGGTGTTAATGTTGCAGTTTAAAAACTGTAGTGTAAAGCACCCTTCTGGCAAGACAGTGATGGAGTGAATGATGGTGAAAGTTTTTCTTTTTCGGGCCACCCTGCCTTGGTGGGAATCGGCCGGTGTGATAATAAAAAAAAATAATATATATATATATATATATATATATATATATATATATATATATATATATATATATATTATTGTAACCACGAACGAGTGGCATTGATCAATAACAACACTGCGCTAGATAAGGATTCAAACCCATGTTGAACTGGCCTGCCTCATGGTAAGCGAGAACCACATGACCACAGGACCACCCAACCCTACAAGAATAGTGCAGCCAGCACACAGCTAGCTGTTGGGCCGCCATCCGAGGGCATACGGAAGTGTGGGAGCATCTAAGCTAATTTCATTCTCATCCCTGTTTGGTGTACTAGCCTCACGAGCAGTACTTATATATTATTGTAACCACAAACGAGTGGGTGGTCCTGTGGTTTAAAGCGTCATGTGGTTCTCGCTTACCATGGGGCAGGCCAGAACAACATGGGTTCGAATCCTTTGCTAGCACAGTGTTGTTATTGATCAATACCACTCGTTCGTGGTTACAATAATATATAAATACTGCTCGTGAGGCTAGTACACCAAACAGGGATGAGAATGAAATTAGTTTAGAAGCTCCCACACCTCCGTATGCCCTCGGATGGCGGCCCAACAGCTAGCTGTGTGCTGGCTGCGCCATTCTTGTAGGGTTGGGTGGTCCTGTGGCTTAAAGCGTCATGTGGTTCTCTCTTACCATGAGGCAGGCCAGTACAACATGGGCTCGAATCCTTGGCTAGTGCAGTGTAATTATGTATATATATATATATATATATATATATATATATATATATATATATATATATATATATATATATATATATATATATATATATATGCCGAATAGGCAGAATTTGCGATCTTGGCTTAAATAGCAACGCTCATCTTGCCATATAAGACAAGCGAAAATTTGTGTATGCAATAATTTTGCCCAAATCATTCTGAATATAACGAAAAAAATATTTTTCACTCTGTCTGTTTAGTATTAAATAATTGTAAACAAATCTAAAATATATTTAGACGGATTAAGCTAAATTAAATTGCTCTTTTATAATAAGGTTAGGTAAGTTACCTAAGCTTCTTTTGGTACAAAACTGCTAATTTTTACATTAATATAACTGGAAAAAAATTTATATATGCAGAACAACAACTGTGAAACATTGTGAAATTCCACGAGATTTCATGATTTCTCAGATTCTCAAGGAATTGTTAAAACAGAAGATCAAGAGGAAAGCATATAAGGACGAGACTACACCTCACAGTTGCCTCACAACACCTGACTTTTTATGATGTAGGTAGGTGGTCAGGGATCTCTGAAACACCTTATATTCTACCAATGCATTAAGAATTTAACTTAACGTAAGAACATATAAAAGGAAGAACACAGCACCAGGCCTGTTGGCCCATACTAGGCAGGTCCTTCACAATCCATCACACTAACTTGTCTAATGGATCTTAAATTCTTCCCAAAATTTATAAAGTATTATAAACGAATGCAATTTTTATAACCTTGTCATTAAACACAAACTTTGCATCGACAATGCAAAGTTTCATAAGTTTAATGATAGAAGGAACTGGCAATGGTAAATCGTAAATAATAAATTCTTCAAACAGGAAACTTAATAAATCATAGGTTCAGTTTCCGATACATTATCTAAATGGCCAGTTGATAATTTGAGCCCAATTGATGGAAAAATTTCTAACTTTAATGATAAAAACAATATAGATTTAGTGGATAAATTAAGCACCTTGACTGATTTAAATGATTTCAGTATTATTAGTTTTGATTATACTTTCTTGTTTATAAAAAGTTCCAGTTGATGATTTATTAAGTTTCCTCTCTGAAGAACTTATTAATTACGATTTATCATTGCCAGTACCTATCATTAAACATATTAAACTTTGTATTTTTGATGCAAAGGTTATGTTTAATGACACATTTTGCACTCAGAAAATTGATATGGCAATGGGAAATCCTCTCTCACCTGTCCTCAGTAATTTGAATAAGGAATTTATTGAAACAAGATTGGTTAACAAAATCCTTCCCAATAAAGCTAACTGGTATAGATATACTGATGGCATTTTATGTCTTATGCCTAAGAATATGGATATAAACCATTTCCTTGTTAAATTACATAATCTAGCTCATTTCATATTTTTTTCTGCTGAGTTTGAACAAAATATATATATATATATATATATATATATATATATATATATATATATATATATATATATATATATATATATATATATATAGTCAATAACAACACTGAAACTAGACAAGGGCTCGAACCCATGTCGTTTTGTTCCGCTTCATGGTGAGCGAAAATCACATGACACTAACCCACAGGACCACCAAATCCTATAAGAATCAAGCACTCAGCAGAGCTAGATGTATTACCTTGATCCGAGGACATACTGTGGTGTGGGTGCCTCTTAGCTAATTTCATTCTACTCCCCGTTTGGTGTACTAGCCTCCACGAGTAGTATATATAGTATTGTAAGCACGGATGAGTGGTATTTAATCAATAATAACACTGTGACTAGCCAAGGACTCGAACCCATGTCGTTTTGGCCCGCCTCATGGTGAGCGAAAATCACCTTGACCGTTGCTTTTTTTAGAGTAAACTCTCCACTACTTTTCAGCAAAATGGTAGTTGACTAATATCTCCTTCATGGTCTGAGCTGTACAAGTTCCAACCAATGATATGCTAGACATACTGAAGTCAACGTGATACAAAAAAAATTGCTATTGCCCAGTGCCCAGCCGGGAGAGAAGTTCCATCATTACTACCCACGAACCTTCGCCTGCTTGGTACCTGATGGGATCACTTTACATCCCTGGAATTGCAGAAGACTGCTGGTGTGGGTCTATACTTGTGCATGTTCCCTGGCCGACTCCCATATAGCAGTGCTCCTTAGCAGAGTGGTGCTGCTGATTATACGAAAAGACTGAAGGTCAACCAATATAGTGACTTGGCCCACCATTATTGCTTCATCCCATTAAAATCACAAATAGGAATAAATATAGAAGATATAAATAACGTGCTAAAGAATAATAAGGTTGCTCGTAAGCTCCTCTCTTCTAAGTTCGGGTTATTTGTGTAAAGTGTTAAAAATACCAACCAAGACAGGACTCGCAGCAACGGGTTCATGTTGGAAAAATTTAGATATAGAAAGAATATAGGATAACAATGGTTTGGTAATAGAGTTGTGGGTGGGTGGAACAAACTCCCGAGTAGCGTCACTGAAGCAAAAGCCATTTGTAGCTTTAAAAACAGGTTAGACAGGTACATTACTCGGTATGAGTGGGTTTTAGGTGGACCTGCCTAGCTTGGCCCAGTCGGCCTGTAGCCGGTGTGAATTGGACTTGCCCAAAATGGGCCAGTAAGCCTGCTGCAGTGCTCTTTCTTTCTTGTGTTCTTAAGCTCTTCGCACCTGGGAAACCACAAAATGGATTTCTTCAAGACTCTGGATTCTATGTTCATTGAAACTTCCAGAAACCCGAGGGCTACCACATTTCTCTTCCAGCGCCTCAGCGTGGCTGTCCGATGAGGGAACTGCTTCTGCCTTATCGTGTCCTGGCGTCTGAGAAATTTGAAAAATCCTAATCACAAATTAATTTTCCATATAATTTGTAATTATGCATGTGTGTAGATTTTTCAACAAATCTGCACCTGTTGAAGAATTGAGACACTTATGCAACATATGGGAATCTTAATTGAAGAAACGTTTCGCCACACAGTGGCTTCATCAGTCCAATACAAAGCAGGAATGAGTAAGGAGAGGAGGAGATTGAGGTAATCAGTCCCTCAGCCTGGAATCGATGTGTTCAGTCCATCACTTTTGTAGGAAGTAGAGCATAGGGCCAGAGAGGTGGCTTATGTACTGCAGTCAGGTGAGTCGAAGCAGGAGGAGGCAGGATCACAGTGGGACCTTCCACTAGTGTAAGTAAGTTTTCAAAACCATTCATCACATCTGTCAGACACTGCAACATCATGGGATTTTGGTACAAAGACTTCTTCAACACTTGTCGAACCTTCGGACGACGACCTACTTACACTAGTGGAAGGTCCCACAGTGATCCCACCTCCTCCTGCTTCGACTCACCTGACTGCAGTATATAAGCCACTTCTCTGGCCCTATGCTCTACTTCCTACAAAAGTGATGGACTGAACACATCGATTCCAGGCTGAGGGACTGATTACCTCAATCTCCTCCTCTTCTTACCCATTTCCACTCTGTATTGGACTGATGAAGCCACTGTGTGGCGAAACGTTTCTTCAATAAAGATTCCCATATGTTGCATAAGTGTCTCAGTTCTTCAACTTATCGGTTTTCAAAACCATTCATCAAATCTGCACCTATAAATACATAAATATTTATGAATGTGAATACATTTATAAATATATATTTATTCCTAAATAAATGACTTTATAAACATATGTCTTAAACGACTCCGGTGAGAAACCTCTTGATTTTTTCCTTCTTTAAGTTTGTGGGTCGTTATCCAACAGGTCAGGTAGTACCTCCCAGCATAATGGAAATGTTTAAGCAATTTCGTTTGGTTCGCTTCGCTAATAAAACAAGTTATTGGCTGTGGTGTTATCCATAATCTTACTTGTTTTCAACACTGCAATCACTGGTGATACTTTTCACAGTGTGTGAGTCAGGTTGTGACGTACCTGGTGATACTACTACAGGTGGGCTCAGGTTGTGACGTTCTACTACAGAAAACAAGTCAACATCTGGAAACAACATCGCCCAACCCAAGTGATGTAGCAGTGACTCCAGTTTTCTTTACAGAAGCAAATACGTGATGACTAACATAAATATTATGATATTTTAATGCAGTGGTTTCCAACCTTTCTACATAAATGTGTCACTTTAGACGGTCAAGTGTGTGATAGCGGCACCTAGACACAGAAGACACTTTATCTACTAACAAATATAACTAACATAATAACATTAATAAGTTTTGCCCTTATATAACCAAAATTCCAATCAAGATAGAACATCTCTTCCACAAAATGATTTTATAAACAAAATAATCATTATTTCTAATAATTGACTGATAAACACAATAGTGAAATACAGTTTACCTTTTCATTTATTCAAAGAGAATCATAAGATTCAGTATTAAAAAGATAAATAACATTGGAAAGAAAGTTATTATCAACAGTATAACCAAGTTAATATAACAGCTACTTAATGTTTTGTCTCATACAAATTAATGTTATGAATAATTATCACACGCTTAAAGTTTGTTTATTTAATTCTAACGTGATATTGAAAGTTGCAGTTTTGTAGATCATCAAGTTCGATGTTTTGTGAAACACATTCTTGTATATTTAGCGCAAATGTTCATTAGTAAGTCTTGACCTAACCTTTGACTTAATTTTCATTGTTGAAAAAGTTTGTTCACAAATGTGTTTCCTGCCAAAGATTTCGAACATGCTTGAAGTAAACTCATAAAAAATTATTCCACTTGAGTCATTCAAATGGATTATGAAATTTTGTTTGGTGTCCACACTTCTGTATATCAATATATCAGCTCTTGAAGCAACTATAAGAGATTTAATGCTTTAAATTATCTTTTCTAGAGTGTACTGTGAAATTTCTTTCTTTTTCTTATGAGAAATGTTGGTTACAGCAGGACAAGGTGTTAAAACTAATTATCATTGACTTGTTCAACAAACATTCTTCCTTTTAAAAGCGTTCAACGCAGTGAACATGTCCCACACCAGATTTTCTTTTTCCTACACTCTTAGAATTAAATTACTGAAAACACTCAAGACAACCAAATCTTATACTCTTTTAGGGTATGAGATTCATGTCTCTGACCATACCTCTGACCTTACCTCTGACCTTACCTCTGACCTTACCTCTGACCTTACCTCTGACCTTACCTCTGACCTTACCTCTGACCTTACCTCTGACCTTACCTCTGACCTTACCTCTGACCTTACCTCTGACCTTACCTCTGACCTTACCTCTGACCTTACCTCTGACCTTACCTCTGATCTTAACCCTGACCTTACCTCTGACCTTACCTCTGACCTTACCTCTGATCTTAACCCTGACCTTACCTCTGATCTTACCTCTGACCTTACCTCTGATCTTAACCCTGACCTTACCTCTGACCTTACCTCTGACCTTACCTCTGATCTTACCTCTGACCTTACCTCTGATCTTAACCCTGACCTTACCTCTGATCTTACCTCTGACCTTACTGATCTTACCTCCTCTGATCTTAACCCTGACCTTACCTCTGACCTTACCTCTGATCTTAACCCTGACTTTACCTCTGATCTTAACCCTGACCTTACCTCTGATATTAACCCTGACCTTACCTCTGATCTTAACCCTGACCTTACCTCTGATCTTAACCCTGACCTTACCTCTGACCTTACCTCTGATCTTAACCCTGACCTTATCTCTGATCTTACCTCTGACCTTACCTCTGATCTTAACCCTGACCTTACCTCTGATCTTAACCCTGACCTTACCTCTGATCTTACCTCTGACCTTACCTCTGATCTTAACCCTGACCTTACCTCTGATCTTAACCCTGACCTTACCTCTGACCTTACCTCTGATCTTACCTCTGACCTTACCTCTGACCTTACCTCTGACCTTACCTCTGACCTTAACTCTGACCTTACCTCTGACCTTACCTCTGACCTTACCCCTTACCTTACCTCTGACCTTACCTCTGACCTTACCTCTGACCTTACCACTGACCTTACCTCTGACCTTAACCCTGACCTTACCTCTGATCTTAACCCTGACCTTACCTCTGATCTTAACTCTGACCTTACCTCTGACCTTACCTCTGACCTTACCCCTTACCTTACCTCTGACCTTACTTCTGACCTTACTACCTGACTTTCACTTTAGCCCATCTAATGTAAAACTTACTCATCGATTCACTCACTATTATGAATACATTTTCTGCAACAACAGTATATTTCATTCTATGAAGTATTCACAATTCTTCGTAATTTCAGAATCTGCATCTGTGATGTACTGAAAATTAGGCATTGAGCTTTGGTTAAGTTGTCACTGCTTCCATTAAATGCCACTGAGAGAAACCACGGAACGGGTGGAGTTCGAACCCGAAACCATGGCGAGTGAGTCGTAAAACCACCCGTTCCGTGGTTTGTTTGCAATCATGGTGTTACGATTTCGTGAGTCACTGATAACCAAATTGAAACATGTTGCTTTGTCAATCATTGTGTTATAGGGATCTTCTCTCACGTAATCAGCGCAAGTCTTTACTGACTATCCCTCACTAAATGGTCTGCTTCTCTCAGCGATATATTCAGCTAAGTGACGGACAGCTTGCACTTCAGGAACACTTTCACCATTATACCTTTTAAAGACTAAGATTTTAAGTCAGACCATTTGAGTGAACTGATCTTATACTGATGTTTACCTCAATGAGTCTTACCATTGTACTCCTTAAAAATAGACAACTTTCATTGTAAAGCTGAAAATGAGTTGGTCTTTCCACTAATTTAAAAGTAATCATAAGATCACTTCACAATGATTGAACAATATTCTTATTTTTTCTCTCTGAAAAAGAGGGTGTTCTGATATTTTTAATAAATGTTTGAAAAGGATTACAAGAATTTCATTACCCTCTATATTGTGCCTCCCATCCTATTCTGTGCCTTTGTATATTGTGCCTCTGTGTGTAAAGTACGGGTACCTGCTGCTCCTGTGTATCGCTGCCTACATATTGCCTCCCTTCATTCACTATACCTTCCCTCTCGTCTTCAGCTGTTTCTTCTATTGATTTAGTAATTATGCATTAATTTTTTTTATCTATGCAAGGGTTTACAGGGCCGCATTTAACCTCTTCAGAGACATGCTGGACATGGGATGGTGACTACAACTCAAAGTTATCTTTGTATGTCTTGCACTTTGCTCAACATTTAAGTATAAAATCAGTGTTGTGAGTCAAACAGATCATTTCTCATGACCGTGACTGTGTGATTCCTAGTTCATAAGAATGTGTTCAATTAATAAATTTTAATAAGACACTTTTTTTTTCTTATAAGTGTGCAAGAATGTGTTAAGTGAGGCTTCCCTGGGTTACCGCAAGAATGTGTTAAGTGAGGCTTCCCTGGGTTACCGCAAGAATGTGTTAAGTGAGGCTTCCCTGGGTTACCGCAAGAATGTGTTAAGTGAGGCTTCCCTGGGTTACCGCAAGAATGTGTTAAGTGAGGCTTCCCTGGGTTACCGCAAGAAAGTGTTAAGTGAGGCTTCCCTGGGTTACCGCAAGAATGTGTTAAGTGAGTCTTCCCTGGGTTACCGCAAGAATGTGTTAAGTGAGGCTTCCCTGGGTTACTGTGTTAAGTGAGGCCCCTGGGTTACCGCAAGAATGTGTTAAGTGAGGCGCAAGAATGTGTTAAGTGAGGCTGTGTTAAGTGAGGCCCCTGGGTTACCGCAAGAATGTGTTAAGTGAGCAAGAATGTGTTAAGTGAGGCTTCCCTGGGTTACCGCAAGAATGTGTTAAGTGAGGCTTCCCTGGGTTACCGCAAGAATGTGTTAAGTGAGGCCCCTGGGTTACCGCAAGAATGTGTTAAGTGAGGCTTCCCTGGGTTACCGCAAGAATGTGTTAAGTGAGGCTTCCCTGGGTTACCGCAAGAATGTGTTAAGTGAGGCTTCCCTGGGTTACCGCAAGAATGTGTTAAGTGAGACTTCCCTGGGTTACCGCAAGAATGTGTTAAGTGAGGCTTCCCTGGGTTACCGCAAGAATGTGTTAAGTGAGGCTTCCCTGGGTTACCGCAAGAATGTGTTAAGTGAGGCTTCCCTGGGTTACCGCAAGAATGTGTTAAGTGAGGCTTCCCTGGGTTACCGCAAGAATGTGTTAAGTGAGGCTTCCCTGGGTTACCGCAAGAATGTGTTAAGTGAGGCTTCCCTGGGTTACCGCAAGAATGTGTTAAGTGAGGCTTCCCTGGGTTACCGCAAGAATGTGTTAAGTGAGGCTTCCCTGGGTTACCGCAAGAATGTGTTAAGTGAGGCTTCCCTGGGTTACCGCAAGAATGTGTTAAGTGAGGCTTCCCTGGGTTACCGCAAGAATGTGTTAAGTGAGGCTTCCCTGGGTTACCGCAAGAATGTGTTAAGTGAGGCTTCCCTGGGTTACCGCAAGAATGTGTTAAGTGAGGCTTCCCTGGGTTACCGCAAGAATGTGTTAAGTGAGGCTTCCCTGGGTTACCGCTAAAATTTACAAAATGTCTTGCGAAGGAAAGTGAAAACTGACGTAAATGAGAAAAAAAAATTTCATAAGACGATGTTACCTCAATAAATATTCTAGTTATTATTATTAGAATTAATAGTAGTAGTAGTTGAAGTGGCATAGCAGTAGTAAAATAGTAGTTGTAGTAGTAACAGTAGTAGTAGTAGTAGTAGAATAGTAGTAATAGTAGTAGTAGAATAGTAGAATAGTAGTAGTAGTAGTAATAGTAGTAGTAGTAGCAGTAGAATAGTAGTAGTAGTAGCAGCAGCAGCACAAAAGTAGTATAGTAGTAGTAGTAGTAGTAATAATATAGAACCAGTATTATTATTATTATGTGGTGGTGGTATGGTTAACAGTGAGTAGTAATTATGGTGCTGGTGGTAGTGGTATGGTGCTGGTAGTGGTAGTCATGGTGCTGGTATTGATGGTATGGTGCTGGTGGTATTGGTGTAATTGCTGGTGGTAGTAGTATGGTGCTGGTAGTGGTAATTATGGTGCTGGTAGTGGTAATTATGGTGCTGGTGGTAGTAATTATGGTGCTGGTAGTAGTAGTATGGTGCTGGTGAGTAGTGGTATGGTGCTGGTAGTGAGTGGTAGTATGGTGCTGGTGGTAGTGGTATGTGGTGCTGGTAGTGTTGGTATGGTGGTGGTAGTGGTGTTATGGTGCTGGTGGTAGTGTGGTATGGTGCTGGTGGTAGTGGTATGGTGCTGGTGGTGGTGGTGTAGTGCTGGTTGGTGGTATTATGTTGCTGGTGGTAGTGAGTGTAGTGCTGGTGGTAGTAATTATGGTGCTGGTAGTAGTGGTATGGTGCTGGTAGTAGTGGTGATAGTGCTGGTGGTAGTGACAGTATGGTACTGGTGAGTAGTGAGTATGGTGCTGGTGAGTAGTAGTGGTACTGGTGAGTGATGGTATGGTGCTGGTGGTGGTGAGTATGGTGCTGGTGGTAGTGAGTAGTATGTGCACTGGTGGTAGTAGTGTGGTGCTGGTGATGGTAATTATGGTGCTGGTGGTGGTGGTATGGTGCTGGTGAGTGTGGTATGGTGCTGGTGGTGAGTGGTGAGTATGGTGCTGGTGGTGGTAGGTGGTATGTGCGCAATTATTGGTAATTATATGGTGCTGGTAGTAGTAGTGTAGTTAACAGTAGTGGTGGTATGGTGCTGGTGGTAGTGGTATGGTGCTGGTAGTGGTGGTAATAGTGCCTGGTGAGTAGTGAGTATGGTGGCAGTGGTGAGTGGTGTAGTTAACGGTGGTAGTAGTATGGTGCTGGTGGTAGTGGTATATTGCTGGTGGTGGTGAGTATGGTGCTGGTGAGTGGTGGTAATTATGGTGCTGGTAGTAGTGGAGTATGGTGCTGGTGGTAGTGGTATGGTACTGGTGGTGGTAGTGGTATGGTGCTGGTGAGTGGTGGTGTTATGGTGCTGGTGGTAATTGGTATGGTGCTGGTGGTAGTGGGTATAGTGCTGGTGGTAGTAATTATGTAGTGCTGGTAGTAGTGGTACTTATGGTGCTGGTAGTAATTGAGTATGGTGCTGTTGAGGTAGTGAGTATGTGCTGGTGAGTAGTAGTATGGTGCTGGTAGTGGTGGTATGGTGCTGGTATTGAGTGGTATGGTGCTGGTGGTAGTGGTATGGTGCTGGTGGTGAGTGGTAATTATGGTGCTGGTGGTGGTGGTATGGTGCTGGTGGTAGTGATTATAGTGCTGGTGGTAGTCAATTATGGGTGCTGGTGTTGGTGGTGGTATGGTGCTGGTGGTGAGTAGTGGTATGTGCTGGTGGCGGTAGTGGTGTAGTGCTGGTGGTAGTGGTATGGTGCTGGTGGTAGTGGTATGGTGCTGGTGGTGGTGGTATGGTGCTGGTGGTGGTGGTGGTATAAGTGCTGGTGGTGAGTGATGATTATGTTGCTGGTGGTAGTGAGTGGTGCTGGTGGTGGTGGTATGGTGCTGGTGGTGAGTATAGTTAGCATGGTGAGGTAGTGGTGTGAGGTGCTGGTGGTAGTGAGTGGTATGGTACTGGTAGTGATGAATATGGTGCTGGTGAGTAGTGGTGTGGTGCTGGTGGTGGTAGTGGTATATTGCTGAGTGAGTGGTGGTATGGTGCTGGTGGTAGTGGTATGGTGCTGGTGGTAGTGAGTATGGTGCTGGTGGTAGTGGTGGTATGGTACTGGTGGTAGTGGTATGGTGCTGGTAGTAGTGGTATGGTGCTGGTAGTAGTAGTAATTATATTACTGGTAGTGTGGTATAGTGCTGGTAGTAGTGGCAGTATGGTGCTGGTAGTGGTAATTATGGTGCTGGTGGTAGTGGTGGTATGGTGCTGGTGGTAGTGGTATGGTGCTGGTAGTGAGTAATTATGGTGCTGGTGGTAGTGGTGGTATGTGCTGGTGGTGGTGTGGTGCTGGTGTGAGTAGTATGGTGCTGGTGAGTGGTGATTATGGTGCTTGGTGGTAGTGGTAATTATGGTGCTGGTATTGAGTGACTATGGTGCTGGTGGTAGTGGTATGGTGCTGGTGGTAAGTGGTGGTATGTGCTGGTGGTGGTGGTATAGTGCTGGTGGTGGTGGTATGGTGCTGGTGAGTGAGTGTATGGTGCTGGTGGTGGTGTGGTGCTGGTGGTAGTGGTATGGTGCTTTGGTGGTGGTGGTGTTATGGTGCTGGTGAGTGAGTGAGTGTGGTGCACAGTGATGATGTGTGGTGATGGTGCTGGTATTAGTGGTAATTATGGTACTTTGGTGGTAGTGAGTATGGTGCTGGTAGTAGTAATTATAGTGCTGGTAGTAGTAGTAGTATAGTGCTGGTGGTGAGTGGTATAGTGCTGGTGATAGTGGTATGGTGCTGGTGGTAGTGAGTGGTATGGTGCTGGTGGTGGTGGTATGGTGCTGGTGGTAGTGGTATGGTGCTGGTGATGCGGTGGTTATGGTGCTGGTGGTAGTAATTATGGTGCTGGTGGTGGTGGTATGGTGCTGGTGGTGAGTGGTGTAATTGCTGGTGGTGGTGGTATGGTGCTGGTGGTGGTGGTATGGTGCTGGTGAGGTATTGATTGTGGTGCTGGTGGTGGTGGTATGGTGCTGGTGAGTGGTCAATTATGGTGCTGGTGGTGAGTAATTATGGTGCTGGTGGTGGTGGTATGGTGCTGGTGGTGTGGTGTAATTGCTGGTGGTGAGTGGTGGTATGTGCTGAGTAGTGATGGTATAGTACTGGTGGTGAGTGGTATGGTGCTGGTGAGAGTGGTGGTATGGTGCTGGTGGTAGTGGTGTGGTGCTGGTAGTAGTGAGTGTGGTGCTGGTGGTAGTGGTATAATTGCTGGTGAGTGGTGGTATGGTGCTGAGTGGTGTGATGTGGTGCTGGTGGTGGTGTGTAATTGCTGGTGGTGGTGGTATGGTGCTGGTGGTGGTGAGTATGGTGCTGGTGGTGAGTGGTGGTATGTTGCTGGTGGTGGTGGTATGGTGCTGGTGGTGGTGGTATGGTGCTGGTGGTGGTGGTGTGGTGCTGGTGGTGGTGGTATGGTGCTGGTGGTAGTGGTGTAATTGCTGGTGAGTAGTGGTATGGTGCTGGTGGTGAGTAGTGGTGGTGCTGGTGGTGGTGGTATGGTGCTGGTGGTAGTGGTATGGTGCTGGTGGTGGTAGTGTGGTGCTGGTGGTAGTGAGGTATGAAGAGGGTGCGGGTGGTAGTGGTATGGTGCTGGTGGTAGTGGTGGTATGGTGCTGGTGGTAGTGGTGGCAGTGTGGTGCTGGTGAGTAGTAGTATGGTGCTGGTGGTGGTGGTGTGGTGCTGGTGGTGGTGGTGTGGTGCTGGTGGTGGTGGTGTAGTGCTGGTGGTGGTAATTATGGTGCTGGTGAGTAGTGGTGGTATGGTGCTGGTGGTAGTGGTGGTATGGTGCTGGTGGTGGTGGTATGGTGCTGGTGGTGAGTGGTGTTATGGTGCTGGTGAGTGGTGGTGTAGTTAACGGTGGTGGTGGTATGGTTAGCTGGTGGTGGTGGTATGGTGCTGGTGGTGGTGGTGGTGTGGTGCTGGTCGGTGGTGGTGAGTGGTGTGGTGCTGGTGGTGAGTGAGTATGGTGCTGGTGGTGGAGTGGAGTGCTGGTGGTGGTGAGTATGGTGGTGGTGGTGGTGGTGTAGTTAACGGTGGTAGTGAGAAGTATGGTGCTGGTGGTGGTAGTGGTGCTGGTGGTGGTGGTGGTATGGTGCTGGTGGTGGTGGCATGGTGCTGGTGGTGGTGGTGTAATTACTGGTGGTGGTAGTGGTAGTATAGTGCTGGTAGTGTATGGTACTGGTAGTGGTATAGTGCTGGTAGTGGTATGGTGCCGATGGTGGGATGGTGCTGGTAGTGGTTGTGAGTATGGTGCTGGAGTAGTGAGTATGGTGCTGAGGTAGTGGTATGGTGCTGGTGGTGGTAGCGGTATGGTGCTGGTGGTGGTGGTATGGTGCTGGTGATGGTGGTATGGTGCTGGTGGTGGTGAGTATGGTGCTGGTGGTGGTGGTGGTGGAGTGCTGGTGGTAGTGGTGTAGTGCTGGTTGGTGGTGCTGGAGTGTGGTATGGTGCTGGTGGTAGTGGCATGGTGCTGGTGGTGGTAATTATGGTGCTGGTGGTGGTAGTGGTATGGTGCTGGTGGTGGTGGTGTAGTGCTGGTTGGTGGTGTGGTATGGTGCTGGTGGTGGTGATTATGGTGCTGGTGGTGGTGGTGTCGGTGCTGGTGGTGGTGAGTGGAGTGCTGGTGAGTGAAAGTGGTGGGTGCTGGTGGTGGTGGTGGAGTGCTGGTGGTGGTGGTGGAGTGCGCACAATTGGTGGTGGTGCTAGTGCTGGTGGTGGTGGTGGGTGCTGTTAGTGGTGGTGTAGTGCTGGAGTAGTGGTGGGTGCTGGTGGTGGTAATTATGAGTCACTGGTGGTGGTGGTATGGTGCTGGTGGTGGTATGGTGCTGGTAGTGGTAGTGGGTGCTGGTAGTGGTAATTATGGTGCTGGTGGTGGTAAGTGCTGGTGGTAGTGTTGGTATGGTGCTGATCAGAGTGGTATGGTGCTGGTGGTAGTGGTATGGTGCTGGTGGTGAGTGAGTATGGTGCTGGTGGTGGTGGTAGGTGCTGGTGGTGGTGGTGGAGATACTGGTGGTGGTGGTGGAGTGCTGGTGGCGGTGGTATGGTGCTGGTGGCAGTGGTATGGTGCCTGGTGGTAGCGAGTGGGTGCTGGTGGTAGTGGTATGGTGCTGGTGGTGGTGGTGTGGTGCTGGTGAGTGGTATGGTGCTGGTGGTGGTGGTGGTATGGTGCTGGTGGTGGTATGGTGCTGGTGGTGGTGGTGGAGTGCTGATGATGGTAGTGTTGCTGAGGTAGTGAGTGAGTAGGTGCTGGTGGTGGTGAGTGCTGGTGAGAGTAGTAGTGGGTGCTGGTGGTGGTAGTGGTGTGGTGCTGGTGGTGTGGTGTGGTGCTGGTGGTGGTGGTGGAGTGCTGGTGGTAGTGGTATGGTGCTGGTGGTGGTATGGTGCTGGTGGTGGTGGTGTGGTGCTGGTGGTGGTGGTGAGTGGAGTGCTGGTGGTAGTGGTCCTGGTGCTGGTGGTGGTGGTGGAGTGCTGGTGGTGGTGGGGTACTGGTGGTGGTGGTGGAGTGCTGGTGATGTGGTATGGTACTGGTGGTGGCAGTGGGTGCTGGTGGTGGTGGTATGGTGCTGGTAGTGATGAGTATGGTGGTGGTGAGGTGGTGTAATTGCTGGTGGTGGTATGGTGCTGATGGTGGTGGTATGGTGCTGGTGGTGAGTGGTATGGTGCTGGTGGTGATGGTATGGTGCTGGTGGTGAGTATTGGCGGCATGGTGCTGGCGTGATGGTATGGTGCTGGTGGTGGTGGTATGGTGCTGGTGGTGGTAGTATGGTGCTGGTGGTGAGTGGTGGGGTGCTGGTGGTGGTGGTGTGGTGCTGGTGGTGGTGAAGGTGCTGAGTAGTAGTGGTGGAGTGCTGGTGGTGGTAGTGGGTGCTGGTAGTGGTGGTGGGGAGACTGGTGTTGGCAGAGTGGAGGTGCTGGTGGTGGTAATTATGGTGCTGGTGGTGGTGGTGGTGCTGGTGGTGGTATTAATTATGGTGCTGGTGGTGGTGGTATGGTGCTGGTGGTGAGTGGTATGGTGCTGGTGGTGGTAATTATGGTGCTGGTGGTAGTGCTAGCGGCATAGTGCTGGCGGCAGTGGTATGGTGCGGTTGTGTGAGTGTAATTGCTGGTGGTAGTGGTGTATAATTGCTGGTGGTAGTGCTGGCGGCGTAATTGCTGGCGACGGTGGTATGGTGCTGGTTTGTGGTGGTATGGTGCTGGTATTGGTATGGTGTTGGTGGTATGTTGAAACAGTTGCAGTGAAGTATAATTATTTAGTATTTTTAGTAGTATAGTATTAGTAGTAGTAGTTGTATACTAGTAGTAGCAGGGGTAGTAGTAGTAGTATAGTATTAGTATTAGTAGTAATAGTATAGTATTAGTAGTAGTAGTAGCAGTAGTATAATATTAGTAGTAGTAGCAGTAGTATACTATTATTAGTAGTGATATAGTATTAGTAGCTGTAGTAGTAGTATAGTAGTAGCAGCTGTAGTAGTTGTAGTAGTATAGTAGTAGTAGCTCTAATAGTAGTAGTAGTAGTAGTAGTTGTTGTAGTACAGCAGTAGTAGCTCTAGTGGTCACGAAAATGCTTGATCCGAGGAAGAGGAAGGAAGCTTAAATACTTAGGATCAAGAGCATTTTTAACTCTAGTAGAGTAGATTAAACTATTAATACAGTTCAACAAACCAGCTCTTAATAGAAAGTCAATAAATTATTTTTTTCTCTCATTTTCTAGATTTAATTATTAAAATATGGGACTAAATTATCTAATAAATTATCAAATAATTCATAATATTGACAGTTGTTTGACTAAGGAAAAGGAAAACTTTTAAGTGTTACATGGATAATCAACACAGTACATTGGTGATTGGTGGAATGATGAAGTAAAGGTTGTGATTGGTGGAATGATGAAGTGAAGGTTGTGATTGGTGGAATGATGAAGTGAAGGTTGTGATTGGTGGAATGATGAAGTGAAGGTTGTGATTGGTGGAATGATGAAGTAAAGGGTGTGATTGATGGAATGATGAAGTAAAGGTTGTGATTGGTGGAATGATGAAGTGAAGGTTGTGATTGGTGGAATGATGAAGTAAAGGGTGTGATTGGTGGAATGATGAAGTAAAGGTTGTGATTGGTGGAATGATGAAGTAAAGGTTGTGATTGGTGGAATGATGAAGTAAAGGGTGTGATTGGTGGAATGATGAAGTAAAGGTTGTGATTGGTGGAATGATGAAGTAAAGGTTGTGATTGGTGGAATGATGAAGTAAAGGTTGTGATTGGTGGAATGATGAAGTAAAGGTTGTGATAAAAGAGAAGAAGGTAGCTTATGAGAGGTTTTTACAAAGCAGAAGTGCTATAAGAAGAGCAGAGTACATGGAGAGTAAAAGAAATGTGAAGAGAGTGATGAGAGAATGCAAAAGGAGAGCAGATGATAGAGTGGGAGAGGTACTGTCAAGAAATTTTAATGAAAATAAGAAAAATTTTTGGAGTGAGTAAAACAAGTTAAGAAAGCCTAGGGAACGAATGGATTTGTCAGTTAAAAACAGAGTTGGGGAGTTAGTAGATGGGGAGATGGAGGTATTGGATAGATGGCGAGAATATTTTGAGGAACTTTTAAATGTCGACGAAGAAAGGGAGGCGGTAATTTCATGCACTGGCCAGGGAGGTATACCATCTTTTAGGAGTGAAGAAGAACAGGATGTAAGTGTGGTGGAGGTACGTGAGGCATTACGTAGAATGAAAGGGGGTAAAGCAGCTGGAACTGATGGAATCACGACAGAAATGTTAAAAGCAGGGGGGGATATAGTGTTGGAGTGGTTGGTATTTTTGTTTAATAAATGTATGATAGAGGGGAAGGTACCTAGGGATTAGCAGAGAGCATGTATAGTCCCTTTATATAAAGGGAAGGGGGACAAAAGACATTGTAAAAATTATAGTGGGATAAGTTTACTGAGTAGGATTTCGGATGAGCAAGGAGGTTTTAGAGTGGGTAGGGGATGTGTAGATCAAGTGTTTAAATTGAAACATATATGTGAACAGTATTTAGATAAAGGTAGAGAAGTTTTTATTGCATTTATGGATTTAGAAAAGGCATATGATAGAGTGGATAGGGGAGCAATGTGGCAGATGTTGCAAGTATATGGAATAGGTGGTAAGTTACTAAATGCTGTAAAGAGTTTTTATGAGGATAGTGAGGCTCAGGTTAGGGTGTGTAGAAGAGAGGGAGACTACTTCCTGGCAAAAGTAGGTCTTAGACAGGGATGTGTAATGTCACCATGGTTGTTTAATATATTTATAGATGGGGTTGTAAAGGAAGTAAATGCTAGGGTGTTCGGGAGAGGGGTGGGATTAAATTATGGGAAATCAAATACAAAATGGGAATTGACACAGTTAATTTTTGCGGATGATACTGTGCTTATGGGAGATTTTAAAGAAAAATTGCAAAGGTTAGTGGACGAGTTTGGGAGTGTGTGTAAAGGTCGAAAGTTGAAAGTGAACATAGAAAAGAGTAAGGTGATAAGGGTACCAAGCGAGCTTGGTGCCCGGGGGTATGGGGTAACATCGCTTAGCTTCGGCTAAGCGCTCATACTTATCTTGGGTCTGGCTCCGTGATAAAGTACTGTGAACTCTGATACAGAGTTTGCAGGTTCCAGTCCTGCTGTGGACGTAGAGACAATGTTTATATATATATATATATATATATATATATATATATATATATATATATATATATATATATATATATATATATATATATATATATATATATATATATATATACATATATATATATACTAATTGTAGGTAGTAGGTTGGTAGACAGCAACCGCCCAGGCAGGTACTACCGTTCTGCTAAGTGAGTGTAAAACGGAAGCCTGTAATTGTTTTACACGATGGTAGGGTTGCTGGTGTCTTTTTTTTTCTGTCTCATACACATGCAAGATTTCAGGTATGTCTTGCTACTTCTACTTACACTTATGTCACACTACACATACATGTACAAGCATATATATACACACCCCTTTGGGTTTTCTTCTATTTTCTTTCTAGTTCTTGTTCTTGTTTATTTCCTCTTACCTCCATGGGGAAGTGGAACAGAATTCTTCCTCCGTAAGCCATGCATGTTGTAACAGGCGACTAAAATGCCGGGAGCAAGGGGCTAGTAACCTCTTCTCCTGTATATATTACTAAATGTAAAAGGAGAAACTTTCGTTTTTCCTTTTGGGCCACCCCGCCTTGGTGGGATACGGCCGGTGTGTTGAAAGAAGAAAGATATATACTAATCTTTGGCTGAAGGAGACTGGAACCTACGAACTTGGAACAAGGTACGCAGTGCTTTACCAACCTAGCTACACTGGTCCAATACCTTGGTGCCTAGTTCACGATAGACGTTGATCCAAGGCAGACAGCTTTCCAGCTTTCAAGCATTGTTAAAATCTCTAGTAGGCTGATGCATGCAGGGGATGAGATGAAAAGCTGTAAGCCTTCTCCCCGAAAGCTGGCTGCCTTAGATCAACGTCTAGCGTGAGCTAGGCGCCAAGGTATTGGACCAGTGTAGCTAGGTTGGTAAAGCACTGCGTTCCTTGTTCCTAGGTTCGAGTCTCCTTCAGCCAGAGATCAGTGTTTGTGAATATTTCGTCTGCTCTTGCGAATTCCTAGCATATATATATATATATATATATATATATATATATATATATATATATATATATATATATATATATATATATATATATATATATATAATATATATATATGTCGTGCCGAATAGATAAACTTGATCAATTAGCAAGAACTCATTTAAGATTAAGTCCTTCCTAAAATTTTCTTATACGCTTAAAGATATATTTATTCATTTGTTTTAATATAAAAATCTAATAATTTTGTACTAAAAGAACCTAAGAAAACTTAACTAACCTTACTATAACAAGCGAAATTTAATTTAGTCTAATCCAACTAGATATATTTTAGATAAGTTTACAATAATTATATATTTTATGTAGACTTTATTCAAAGGCAAAATACATTTGACAAAAATACAATAGAGAATAGAACAACACAGATAACATCCCAGAGCTACATCTCGAATACTTCGTCTAGCTTCTCGGCGGCGGACCGCGTGCCCAGAATGCTGCACGCATTTTTCCTTCTGCATCGCAACACTGAATCTCTGAAAGAGGAAGCTGGCCGCCCTGTGATTCTTGGTTTTCATAATGAGTTTATCACCCAGCTCTTTCAGGAGCTTTAGAGCACACTTGCCCAATGCTCCAAGGGTCTGCAACCACATTGGGATGAAGTTATAGCTAGAGGTAGGGGGGAAGGCCTTCATATTTACTGGTCTTCTGGGTCTCCCTGTGGCTAGCAGCTCCACCCCCTTCAGCTACGGACTATGTCAAGTAGGTATCTGCCAATGTGGCGGCACAGGTGTAGTTCCAGGCAATCTGCTTAACATCCTTCAAGGGTAGCATATATATATATATATATATATATATATATATATATATATATATATATATATATATATATATATATATATATATATATATATATATATATATATATATATATATATATATATACAAAAAGAATTCCTTAGAAACCGTTAACAGTAATTTCAATAAAACAATAAAAGTTCTACTGAAAGGCAAAGATGAATTAATCAAACAATTTTATTCCCCTAATCCATCTTTACCCTACATGTATGAACTAATAAAAGCACATAAACCAGGTAATCCAGTCAGACCAATTATTAGCTCCATAGGATCAGTTTCACAGGAATTATCCAAATGGCTTGTCGACATTTTGAGCCCTATTGTTGGTAAAATTTCTAACTTTAATGTTAAAAATAACACAGTATTAGTTGATAAATTAAGCTCCTTGACTGACTTAAATGATTTTAACATGGTTAGTTTTGATGTTACTTCCTTGTTTACTAAAGTTCCAGTTGATGATTTATTAAGTTTTTTATCTGAAGAACTTATTAATTATTATTTACCATTGCCAGTTCCTACTACCATTAAACTTATTAAACGTTTGCATTGTTGATGCAAAATTTGTATTAAATGATAAGTTTTACACTCAGAAGTTTGGTATGGGAATGGGAAATCCTTTTTCACCTGTTCTTAGTAACCTATACATGGACTTTTTTGAAACAACACTTCTTAACACAATCCTCTCTAAAAGAACTTAATGGTTCAGATATGTTGATGATATTTTGTGTCTTATGCCCAAGAATGTAGATATACACCATCTCCATGTTAAATTAAATAGCTTAGCCTATTCTATAAAATTTACTGTTGAGTTTGAGGAAAATAACATTGCCTTTTATAGATATTTTAATTATTAAGGGTAATAATGAATTCATACTTAAAATTTACAGAAAATCTACAAATAACTGTTCCTATGTACACTATTATTCTTCCCCTCGAGATAGAGTTAAACTGTGTGTTTTCTCATCAATGTTTTTGAGAGCTTTACGTATTTGTGGTCCAGAGTTCATAGATGAAGAAATATCCAAAATTTATGAAATAGCTAATGATCCGAATTACCCAAGAAACGTAATTGATAAATCTTTTAAAATTGCTAGAAATACTTTTTACAATCCAAAAAGGGACAACCAACCTTATTCAACTAAAAATATGTTGGTTCTCTCTTACCATGAAAACTTGGTTGATATGCCTTCTCTTCTTAAGACTTTTAATATCAAAGTTGTATTTAAAAATGTTGATAGAGTAAAAAAAACTTTTGATAAAGAATTCCCCCCAAAATGCTGACGGATGTGTCTATAAGATTCCTTGTAAAATTTGCGATAAAGTTTATTGCAGTCAAACTGGTAAAAGTCTCGAACTAAGATTAAACAACATAAATATAGCATTAGAACTGGGCAAGATTCCAGTGCTCTATTTATTCATGTGAGAGATTTTAACCATCCAACTGATTTTCAAAAAGTTGAGAAAGTTGTATCAAGCAAGTCCATGGTCGACAGGAATATAATTGAATCTTGTTTCATAAAAAGCAGTTCTGAAAATAATATGAGTATTTCCTTTGGTTTATATAAATTAGATCCATTTATAATTAATAAAATTTGGGAAGAATTTAATAATACATTGGACAAATAATAAATCTTAATTCTTGGGTAGAATATTTTGTTAGTGGGATGTCGTGAAGGACCTGTCTAGTTGGGCCAGCGGGCCTGCTGCAGTATTCCTCCTTTCTTATGAGTCGGATGTCGTCGCACGTCAGGTGTTGCTTTGTTGTGGGATGTGATGGTGAGGTGTGATCTTCACCCTTTATATGCCTTCCTTTGATGTATTACTTTTATAGTTCCTTGATAATGTGAGAAGTCACAAAAGCGCTTGGAATTTCACTATTCTTTCACAGTGGTTGTTTTGCATATTCTGAAATCACCTGTTTACTGTGATTTTATTGCATATATATATATATATATATATATATATATATATATATATATATATATATATATATATATATATATATATAGGTCTGTATGTCTGTCTGTATGTGTGTGTGTGTGTGTGTGTGTGTGTGTGTGTGTGTGTGTGTGTGTGTGTGTGTGATGGGGTCCAGCTCTAGTGCAAATTGTGGGATCCATAGCCTCGGAGAAGTGAAAAAAAGGGGCTCTAGGAAGAATATCTGGATTTCTTCCTGAAGCCATTTGAATATTCCACTTCCCCTGCCACGTTATCGTTTGATTTTTTATCTTGTTGGTATATTTCATTACATAATATAGTACACAATATTTATAAGGTACATTTCTGGTACAAAAATGGCATATACAATGCATGAGATTTGAGGGATACATTTCAAGTGCATGTTGCTACATGTTTATCACAGCTGGGGCTCGTACCCAGGATGCAGCAGGCATTACCCCTCTGAACCGCCCCGCTGAGTCACTGGAATAGAAAACTAATCGCCCTTGGATCCCAGATAAGTCTTTCGTCGAGCTCCTTAGGGAACTTAGACCTACTCTTTCCCCATGGTCTATGGGAATGAACATATAACAATGGGCAAGTTCACTGAATTTTCTAGACTTTTGGGACTTCCTGAAGCAGCTGCCCTTCCTACCTCCTTGGTGTACTGGAGATAGTTATCAGCCTGTGTGTGTGTGTGTGTGTGTGTGTGTGTGTGTGTGTGTGTGTGTGTGTGTGTGTGTGTGTGTGTGTGTGTGTGTGTGTGTGTGTGTGTGTCTTTATTTTAGAGACTTCATAAATCATACTAAATGTTCTTGTAATTTTATTGTTTTCTCAGTTAATGATACTTCAATTAAAAGTGCTGTTTAAACTAGTTTTAATCTTCAAGGTCAGTAATGTAATGTTTACTCTGTCTTGATGAGATAGTGAAGAAATTTTAAGAAGGCAGTTAACTGATAATTATTATTAAGTGGAGACGTAAAGCCAATACAACAAATAAGTAATTATTCCTCTGTTCACTCGCTCCTCACTTTATAACCAACTTTGAGACCAGTTTAACTCCAGTTTCATTCACTGTTAAACTTTTTAACTAGATAGCTCATTTGCAAGAGTAAAACAAACCAAATCTGTTAAAAAATCAGGAATATTTATAATAATTAAAAGAAATTACAGTAAGTTTCATGAACCATAAAGTGTGTTGGGTCTTGCCTGACCTTGACATTTTGTACTAATTGGTTGTCAGATACTTAGTATATTTCCACACACATTTTCTGAGACAGAGCATTCGCTGCCGTTTCAAATTTTCCCTTAAGATCTGCGTCTAGAGTGTCTTCGTGCAAATGGCGATCTTCTCACTTACCATCCTACTGTATCAACATTATGAAACAGGAAGTACAACATTGTTGCTGCCATCATTACGTTTTCTCTCTCACTGAGTTGTAATATTTCTCTTTTTGTGAACAGTAAGAAATTGGCAGATATTTTGGAAGATTTATCTTCCATCCTGGAAAGCCATGAACCAGCTGAACGAAAACCTATAGTAATCTTTGTAATTTTTGTTATATTGGAAATAACTGTTTACATAGTCAACAAAATACAATGAGATAAAGTGATCACAATCTTGAAAGTGACTTACATTGTATTCTGTTACTTGTTGATTAGTCCGAGTTGGACTGTATCGCTCAACATTATATATATATATATATATATATATATATATATATATATATATATATATATATATATATATATATATATATATATATATATATATATATATATATACTCAAGGTGAGTATACATATATATATATATATATATATATATATATATATATATAATATATATATATATATATATATATATATATATATATATATATATATATATATATATATATATATATATATATATATATATACTCAAGGTGAGTATATATATATATATATATATATATATATATATATATATATATATATATATATATATATATATATATATATATATATATATATATACAACACAACGTACGTGTCACCCTCTTCTCCTTTCTAAAATTTACTCTCATATGTTTAAAGATGTATTTTTTTTCATTTATATTAATGCAAAAATTCATAATTTTGAACCCAAAAGAACCTTAAAAACTAAAATAATACCGACGTGATAGAAAAAGAGAGACATGAATACAGCAAAATGCGATGTTATCTGGCAACGTTTCGCCCACAAAGTTGGCTCTATCATCTAGGATGACGGAATTATTGTCTTTGTTTTCTAAAATTTCCAGTTTCAGCACCATATAACCTCTCCATTGAATTGATAAAGTCACTGGTTGGCGAAACGTCTTCAAAATAAAGAAACCCAGGTGTTGCACATATGTCATATTCATCAAAACCCGCGTGTTGCACATATGTTATAATCATCAAAATCAATGCGTTGCACATGTGTGATATTCATCAGCTTGTAGGTATTATATACAAATACTACTACCATACTTGTCTGACACATCAATACTCTGGTATCTTGGTACAAAGCTGCCTCCCTCAGCCTGCTTGTTAACCTGTGGCGCAATACTTGGCTATTACTCACTTTCCTACTTCCACTTGAGGTTCAGCCCATTGTGACGATACCTTCAACTGCTGCATTTCCTCTACTTCATGTATAAGCGAGCATCTTCCTGCCAATACTTCAGAGTCATCAAGAATACGGTGATGAATATCTTTATTTACACTGAGGGACTAATTACCTCCTCTCCTACTGTCCCCAGTTTCAACACCGTCAAATAGCCTCTATATTGTATTCAAGTCAATGGATGGCGAAACGTCTTGAAAATAAAGATACAACGTTTTGTACATACTGTATTTTCCGACATACAAGGCGCACAAGCATATGTTTCAAATAAGTTATAACATAAAATTGTAAACAACTGCTAAAGAGTAACCCAGAGCCTTCCCTTGACCTGACGTTGAGCATATAAGGCGCAGGGTGATTTTCCAAGACTTTTTTTTGTGGGGAAAAAAAAGAGCTTCTAATATGTCGGAGAGGTTCTCAAGACTCAAGACCTCAACTACCATGAGACCAATGCATTCACAACTGCTCTTCCTGTTTTCTCCAAGTTGGTCCCACGAGCGCCTAGCAGCTGGGTTAAGCCCTGACTCTTTTTCTTCGAATGTGGACACTCCTCTCCACCGCTATTCTTTGCCTATCCCGTCTTCCCAGCTCACCCCACAAAAGAATTACAAGATGTTGGAGGCCTGACTGTTATGTACAAAGCCAACATTGTCAAAGTACCACACTCGGCTGAGGAAGGAAGGAGGGAAGATCACAAAAAAAACGACCTAGATGTATGTGAGGAGCTCAACATGAGATTCAAAGAAGTGTTCACAGAGGAGACAGAAGGGACTCCAGAAAGACAGAGAGGCCGGGTACATCAAGTGCTGGACACAATACATACATCCGAGGAAGAAGTGAAGAGGCTGCTAAGCGAGCTAGATACCTCAAAGGCAATGGGGCCAGATATCATCTCTCCAAAGATCCTGAGAGAGGGAGCAGAGGCGCTGTGTGTACCACTAACAATAGTCTTCAACACATCTATCGAAACTGGGAGACTACCCGAGGTATGGAAGACAGCAAATGTAGTCCCATTTTTTAAAAAAGTAGACAAACATGAAGCATTAAACTGCAGACCAGTGTCATGGAGAAGATTATCAGGAGAAGAGTGGTGGAGCACCTAGAAAGGAACGAGCTTATCAACAACAGCCAGCACGGGTTCAGGGACGTGAAATCCTATGTCACAAACCTACTGGAGTTTTGTGACAGGGTGACAGCAGTAGGACAAGAGAGAGAGAGGGGTAGGTAGACTGCATTTTCTTGGACTGTAAGAAGGCGTTTGACAGTTCCACACAAGAGATTAGTCTAAAAGCTGGAGGACCAGACAGGGATAACAGGAAAGACACTGCAATGGATCAGGGAATACCTGTCAAGAAGACAACAGCGAGTCATGGTGCATGGCGATGTGTCAGAGTGGATACCTGTAAAGAGCGGGGTTCCACAGGGGTCAGTCTTAGGACCGGTGCTGTTTCTGGTATTTGTGAACAACAGGATGGAAGGAATAGACTCCGAAATGTCCCTGTTTGCAGATGATGTGAAGTTGATGAGAAGAATTCAAACGGACGAGGACCAGGCAGAACTACAAAAGGATTTGGACAGGCTGCGGGCGTTTTTCAGCAACTGGCTCCTGGAGTTCAATCCCACCAAATGAAAAGTCATGAAGATTGGGGAAGGGGAAAGAAGACCGCAGACGGAGTACAGTCTAGGGGGCCACAGACTTCAAACCTCACTCAAGGAAAAGGATCTTCGGATGAGTATAACACCGGGTTCATCTCCGGAGGCGTACTGCAATAGATCAGGGAAGTATGCTGCAGCATACTTACGCCTAGCAAACCTCAGAACAGCATTCCGACATCTTAATAAGGAATCGTTCAGGACCCTGTACACCGTGTACGTCAGGCCCATATTGGAGTATGCAGCAAAAGTTTGGAACCCATAGCAAATCAAGCATGTAAGGAAGCTAGAGAAAGTGCAAAGGTTTGCAATAAGACTAGTTCCGGAGCTAAGGGGTATGTCCTACAAGGAAAGGTTAATTAAGGGAAATCAACCTGACGACACTGGAAGTCAGGAGAGTTGTCAGAAAGTGGAATAGTCTGGTAAGTGATGTAGTGGAGGCAGGATTCATACATAGCTTTAAGAAGAGGTATGATAAAGCTCATGGAGCAGGAAGAGTGACTTAGTAGCGGCCAGTGAAGAGGCGGGGCCAGGACCTGTGACTCGACCCCTGCAACCACAACTAGGGAAGTACAACTAGGCAAGTACCACCCCACTCACCAATCCCACTCAGCAACACCACCTCCCCACTCACCAAATCTACCCAGCAACACCACAACCCCATTCACCAAGCCCACCCATCAACACAACCAACCCACTCACCAAGCCCACCCCGCAACACCACCACCCCATTCACTGTGTCCACTCAACAACACCACCACCCCATTGTGTCCACTCAGCAACACCACCACCCCACTCACCAAGCCCACCCAGCAACACCACCACCCCACTCACCCAGCCCACCCAGCAACACCACTACCCCACTCACCAATCCCACCCAGCAACACCACCACACCACTCACCAATCCCACCCAGCAACACCACCACCCCACTCACCAATCCCACCCAGCAACACCACCTCCCCACTCACCAAATCTACCCAGCAACACCACAACCCCATTCACCAAGCCCACCCAGCAACACAACCAACCCATTCACCAAGCCCACCCCGCAACATCACCACCCCATTCACTGTGTCCACTCAACAACACCACCACCCCATTGTGTCCACTCAGCAACACCACCTCCCCACTCACCAAATCTACCCAGCAACACCACAACCCCATTCACCAAGCCCACCCAGCAACACCACCACCCCACTCACCAAGCCCACCCAGCAACACCACCACCCCACTCACCAAGCCCACCCAGCAACACCACCACCCCACTCACCAAGCCCACCCAGCAACACCACCACCCCACTCACCAAGCCCACCCAGCAACACCACCACCCCACTCACCCAACTACTCGCACACAAGTATACAGACCTAAAGCACACAAAGACAAACACAGAAATTTAAACTCCCTAATACAAACACAGAACTGCCCGGGAACAGCCACACACAACTCATCCACCCAGCTTTCCAACCCCAGACACAACTCATCCACCCAGCTCACCAAGCCCACCCACAACTCATCCACCCAGCTCACCCACCCCAGACACAACCCATCAAAACAGTCAATGACCTCCCTACTTGGTGACCAAAGATCTGTTCTAAAGGACTGGAAATATAAACACAAATGCAGTATAATGTGATCCTTTATTGACAACGTTTCACCCACACAGTGGGCTTTCTCAAGTCACATACGGATCTACCTGGGGTTGGAAGGTACGAGAGTATTTATAGTCAGAATGTTGAGGTCAGGTGAAGAATGCTGCATCTGATTATCCACCGGGTGGGGTTATAGAGTCTTGGGTAGCTTGGCAGGGGTATTGGACAAGTTGTAGACCTTCTGCAGTGTTCTATGTTCTTATGTGGGATAGCGATGAAGAAGTTTCTTGGCGAGTGGTTCAGCTATGTTATAGAAGCCATTGTTCTGGTTGAAATTGTTGGTAATAGAGATAAGCGATGATTCCAGGATTCTTCTGTATTGAGTGTTGTCTTCTGTGGCTATAAGTCTTGAGTTTCTGTAGTTAATTAAATGGTTGTGTGAATTGCGATGCTGTACACAGGCATTCCTTGAATCGTCAGTCCTGCTTGCATATTGGTGTTCTGAAATGCGTGTTTGGAGGTCTCTTGATGTTTCGCCCACATATAATTTGTTGCAGTCATTACAAGGGATTATGTATACCCCTGCAGAGGATGGAGGCTTGTCCTGTCTACTACTGGTGATGTCCTTGATGGTCGTGGTTGTGGAGGTAGATACTTGGAATGATGTTTTGGCAAAGATGTTGGAAACATGTTTGGCAATGGAGTTGTTGGGGAGGACTATGTATCTCTTCTCGGCAGTGTCTTCTCTGGGTGTGTTGAAGATGTTTAATGCCCGCCGTCTGCAGTCTCTGATGAAGTGACTAGGATAGTGGAGTTTGGAAAATACTTGTTCAATTATAGTGCATTCTTCCTCAAGGACTACAGCCTAATGATTCCTGAGTGCTGTCCCTCACGGCAAACAAAAGTAGGGGAATACCGTCATCCTAGTCCTTCTGGTGGTGGGTACAATAAGCAAGTATCATGGTCTTGAGAGACTTGTAAGCCCGCTCCACCAACCCTTGACTTTCCCAGTGATAGGCTGTGGAAGTTGTCAGTCTTATGTTAAATTACCCCAGGACTGTGCGAAAATGTTTAGATGTAAAATCTGACCCAAGATCTGTCTGAATTTCCTTTAGGGATCCCAACTTTAGCAAAAAATTTCACTAATGCTCTCAAAACCACATGTATAGTGTTAACTAGCGGGATGGCCTCGGGGATCCTGGTAGTAGAAAAGATAATAGTAAGTACTGGTTACTGCACAAATTGAGAACACACCTTCCAAAAATTCTACCTTACCATAAGCGAAATTGTGCAAATTCTATGTTTGGGATATCTGTAAACATGGAATATCAGGAAAAACAAATGTGACATGCGACTCTGAGCATCCCAAAAAATGTCGTTACCTCCTGTCTAAAGGAGTGTGTCGTTCTCCCTCCTGCAAATTCTTTCTCCCAGAAATGTGCCACTCTTCGGTCCTCCAAAAACAGTGCTACAATACCAGCTGCTCTGCATGCCATCTAAAAGGAACCAGGAGGTACAGACCTCACAAGACAAACAATAGTAGCTACAACAAACCACACTCCAAGTGATTTTTTAGTTGCAGGAAACGAAAAAAATGGAAGGAAGCAACAAAAGTAGTCCATCACCTTGGAGCCTTATTGGACTGGAGGCACAGCCAGTGGCCCCCCATGGCCCTCCAGAACTACAACTCTGATGCCAATAACAAAATCCCCCCAACAAACACAGAATACAACCTCGTTTATATTTGTTATTATACAGGGCCTTAAGCCATCCACCAACAACAAAATATCTTTCATCATTGGTCTTCTAGAGGAGTCAAATGCGATGTTTGCAGCCTTCACAGATCACTTTGACCATGAAATATGGATAAATGGTTACAAAATTTTTAGATGCGACAGAAAAAACAGACAACAAGGGTAGGGGGTTGGCCTGTTTGTCATAGAGCCACTCATCTGCACGAAGATGCTGAACACCACAAATGAGGTAGTTGAAATTCTAACAATAATGATCGAAAACGGAAACCTAGTCGTCCTGGTTGTATATAAGCCACCAGAAGCAACCTCCCAACAGTTCAAGGAACGCTACTGAAAACTGATTACTGTCTGGGAAGCCTTCCAGCTCCATCCCCAAATATCTAACTGCTTGGTGATTTCAACCTGAGGCATTCAAAATGGAAGAATTTAGCAAATAATGTTACAGTAGAAACAATCCTTGGAGGCAGCGCAGATGAAAGGTCACATACACATGAGCTACTAAATCTCTGCGATAAACACACCTTAAATCAGCAGATAGTGGAGCCAACAAGACTGGAAAACACACTTGACCTTAAATTTAACTTCACAAATAATGAGGACCTGGTAATAAACATAACAATATCAAAAACACCTAATTCCAATCACAATCTAATCGAAGTTAAGATTTGCATCTATAAAGGTGTCTTCACCAAAGACAATTTTAACAACAAGAACATCAACTGGGACCAGGTGAACCATGTCTTAAATGAAACATGTTGGAAGATATCTTAACAGGGATCCAAACCAGTGCCTTGAAAGGATCAACTTCCTGGCAGCTGAAGTATGTTCAAGGCATATATCCCTAAGAAAGAAGATAAATAAACTGGAGAAAGACGCACCCCCTACAGAATCGATGAAGAATCACTGAGCTCCTCAAGAACGCTAGATTATCTGATACATGGAAAGAATCACTGACCAGGCAAATGGAAAGTATCGAACGTAAGTTAAAGGACTCTTACAGGACCCAGGAGAGACAGTAGGAGCTAATTCGATTAATGAAATTGAAAGAATTTCGAAATATTTCTTTTCATATGCCAAAAACAGGCAAACATCACATCTAGTATCGGGTCCTTGCTCAGACAAGATGGCACTTACACAGTTGACAACAAAGAAATGAGTGAGATACTGAAATACACTAATCAGCCTGAAGATCGACAATGTAAATTATTTTTTTCATGAATTGGCCTCAAAACTCCATCAATGCATGCCATATTTCTGACATTACCCTAGCTCCGATAGACTTTGAAGCCATTGACAACATGCCCCTGTACTCAGACCCAGGCATAGACTTGTGGAACTCTGTGTTCATTAAAAACTGCAAGAAACCCTTTCGCGTGCCCTAAGTATACTATGGAGAAGGAGCTTAGACATTGGTGAAATTCCACAGTCACTTAAAACAACGGATACAGCCCCACTACTGTAGACCAATATCTCTAACGTCCCACATCATATAAATCTTTGAAATAGTGCTAAGAAGCACTCTTGCAAACCACTTGGATTCCCAAAAACTGCACAATCCAGGGCAACATGAGTTTAGAGCAGGTCGCTCCAGCCTCTCGCAACAATTGGATCACTTAAATGAACTGGAAGAAAAACAGAATGCAGCTGTAATATACACAGACTTTGCAAAAGCCTTTGACAAGTGCGATCATGGTGTAATAGTGCACAAAATACGTGCTAAAGGAATAACTGGCAAAGTGCAGAGATGGATCTTCAAGTTCCTAACCAATCGAACACAAAGAATAGTTGTCAACAGAGTTAAATCGGAAGCTGCCATAGTGAAAAGCTCTGTTTCACAAGGTACAGTACTCGCCCTCATCCTGTTTCTCATCCTCATATCAGACATAGACAGAAGTGGAATCCACAGCACCATGTCATCCTTTGCAGAAGATACTAGGATCTGCATGAGACTGTGATCTATTGAGGACACGGTTAACCTCCAAGAAGATATACAACAAGCTTTCCATTGGTTGGAGAACGGAAAGCAATATGATGTTTAATGAAGACAAATTTCAACTACTCCGTTATGGAAAACTGGAGGAGATAATAACTAGAACAGAGTATACTACAAACTTTGATCATACAATAGAGCGGAAAAAATGTGAGGGACCTGGGGGTGGTGATGTCTGAAGATTCTTCTTTCAAGGATCACAAAAGTGCCACGATCACAGGTGCAAAGAAAATGATAGGATGGATAATGAGAACGTTCAAAAGAAGAGATGCCAAGCCACTGATGTTCTTTTTCAAATCACTTGTTCTCTTTTTTCTGGAATATTGCTATACATTAATATCTCTCTTCAAAGCAGGTGAAATTGCAGATCAAGAGAGTATACGGAGAACCTTCATAGCACATATAAGTTCCATCAAACACCTCAGCTACTGGGAACGCCTGGAAGCACTTGACGTGTACTCGTTGGAAAGCAGGCGAGAGAGAGATATCATAATCTACACTTAGAAAATTCTAGAAGGGATGGCCCCGAATCTGCACACAGAAATCACTCCCTACGAAAATAAAAGACCTGGCAGGTAATGTAAAATACCCCCAGTGAAAAGTAGGGGCGCCATTGATACACTAAGAGAAAACACCACATGTGTCCGGAGCTTAAGACTATTCAACAGCCTTCCACCAGGCATAAGGAGAATTACCAATAGGCCCCTGTCTGCCTTCAAGTCGGTGCCGGATCAGCCGGGCTGTGGTTCGTACGTTGGACTACTTGCGGCCAGCAGTAACAGCCTGGCTGTTCATGCCTTGATTAACAGGGAGGCCTGGTCGTGGACCGGGCCGCGGGGGCGTTGATCACCGGAATACCCTCCAGATAGACCCATCTTAGTTTTGGGTAATGGACCCACATATTCCATAACTAGCCTGTTAAAAGGTTCTCCAACTGCCGCAATTGGTTTAAGTGGGGCAGTTTATTCCCCTGATTAGGTTTTCCTCCACTTTGACAAATATGACATGATTCAGTATACTTACTCACTGACTCCCGTATCTGTGGCCCGCAAAAATGTTTGGAGACCTTGCTCATGTTTATTTATACCTAAATATCCTCCCATGGGAACATCATGGGCCAAACGTAAAACTTGATACCTAAATGTCTCTGGCACAAACACTTGGTAAACTGCCTCTTATGCTCCATCACAAGGTATTCATCACAGAGTTTTTCTCATTAAAACAACTTCTGTGTAAAGAAAAAAAAACATTTAATTAGTTGGGAGGCTTCCCCCTCGCTAACTGCCGATGATCTATTAACCTTCAGGGTATCGTCACACCCCTGGGCCTTGATCAGCTCTTCTGGAGAAGGAATCGCCACTCATATGCCAACTCGCAGATCCCACACTCAAACCCCGTCCCACCTGGGACGGTTCATCAATACTCTGAGTCTCCTGCAGGCTAGACTCCAGGTATCAATTTCCCAAACCCAAATCTTCTCCAGCATCAGAAGAATCAAGGAGAGGCATAGAAGCTTTTCCCTTTGACATTTTCCTAGTTACAGCACACACTGGGAACAGCTCAGACACAGTAGCCTAGCTTTTTCCTTCCATACTTGTGATTCTGGGTCTCTCTAAACCAATGGTTTCTTACATTCAAGAAGACCCATCACATTATTACTTAACAGAAAGTCAACACCTTTAAAAGGTATATCATGTGTAATACGTACAGGCAGGTAATCAGACTGGTAAGCAGACTACACCCACAGTCCTAATAGTAGATCAGGTTATTCCTATCAATACAATATCTAATCTACTGTAAGTATCTTCTGTCACTTATAATATAGCCTTGCACAAGAGGGAGCATATGCTACATCCGTCCTTTAAAGACATAATTCCTTGTACCCTACCTTCATTTTGTTGTAAAGCCACTGTGGACTTACTTGAAAAGACCTTCATCCGAAGGTCTAAAACAGCTGGCTTACCTGGTCTACTCTGAGGTAAAATTTCAATACTGGTTACCGTCTGTGTAACTGGTGTACTTACTGTGATAAAACCTAAGTCACGAATACTTAAGTACCACAAATGCTTTACAAAGAACAAAATTAACATAAATGTATAGTTTTATTTAATTTTGTGGCCCGAAGTCAGAATTAAAAGTTCAAATGTTTGTTCGGACGCGTCGCACGCCACACACCAGCCAGATCAGACAGCAGACGCCGTGGGTACTGCTGATGACTGGATTTTCACGTCTGCAAGGGTCAAGGCTCTAGCTTTGTGCACACTGCAAATTAACTTCAGTCATGTAATGTACATTTTAAAGGGCTACTGTCAGGGAGGCTGCAGTGGGAATAACACCACCAATGCTACTGTTAGAGAGGCTGGAGTGGGAATAACACCACCGATGCTACTGTTAGAGAGGCTGGAGTGGGAATAACACCACCGATGCTACTGTTAGAGAGGCTGGAGTGGGAATAACACCACCGATGCTACTGTCAGGGAGGATGGAGAGGGAATAACACCACCGATGCTACTGTCAGGGAGGCTGGAGAGGGAATAACACCACGATGCTACTGTTAGGGAGGATGGAGTGGGAATAACACCACCGATGCTACTGTTAGGGAGGCTGGAGTGGGAATAACACCACCGATGCTACTGTCAGGGAGGCTGGAGTGGGAATAACACCACCGATGCTACTGTCAGGGAGGCTTGAGTGGGAATAACACCACCGATGCTACTGTCAGGGAGGCTGGAGAGGGAATAACACCACGATGCTACTGTTAGGGAGGCTGGAGTGGGAATAACACCACCGATGCTACTGTCAGGTAGGCTGGAGTGGGAATAACACTACCGATGCTACTGTCAGGGAGGCTGGAGTGGGAATAACACCACCGATGCTACTGTCAGGGAGGTGTACACACATACATCAATAAAAACACACTACTACCAACGCACACATATACATACATGTGTACACACATCACTACAAACACACCACTACCAACACACACATATACATACATGTGTACACACATACATCACTACAAACACACTACTACCATCACACATATATACATACATGTGTACACACATACATCACTACAAACACAGTACTACCAACACACATATATACATACATGTGTACACATACACATCACTACAAACACACTACTACCAACACACATATATACATACATATGTACACGTTATCATAGACATATCTACACTCTCCCATACCATTGTTTAATTAAAATTAGTATTGTATAAATTGTGTAAAATTTTTGTTCATATGATTTAAATTTTCTTTAAGAAAGTGCAATAAGGGTTATAATATTTTGATGAAATAATGTTGGTAAAAGATGTAAATATGTGAAGAAGTGACTAACTTGAGAGACTTGTGGTTAAGATAAAGAAGATATTCTTATAATTCATCTTAATAAACTCTTTGTTTAAGTAGAATTAATTAATAAATAAGTTTCTCAGTTCTCATACTTACACTTCTCTCACCTCTTTATTAATGACTTAAAAAAACATTCACCACAACACACAAAATAAAAACTTTCAGTGACGAAAAAAAAAAAAAACTCTCGACTTGGATGATTCGATCTGTTGACAATAAGAATTTTGGTGGTGGCTGCCACGACCTGGCCAGTACGACTGTGTTGCCACGACCTGGCCAGTACGACTGTGTGTTGCCACAACCTGGCCAGTACGACTGTGTGTTGCCACAACCTGGCCAGTACGACTGTGTTGCCACGACCTGGCCAGTACGACTGTGTGCTGCCACGACCTGGCCAGTACGACTGTGTTGCCACGACCTGGCCAGTACGACTGTGTGTTGCCACAACCTGGCCAGTACGACTGTGTGTTGCCACAACCTGGCCAGTACGACTGTGTGTTGCCACGACCTGGCCAGTACGACTGTGTTGCCACAACCTGGCCAGTACGACTGTGTGTTGCCACAACCTGCCCAGCACGACTGTGTGTTGCCACAACCTGGCCAGTACGGCTGTGTTGCCACAAACTGGCCAGTATGACTGTATGTTGCCACATCCTGGCCAATACGACTGTGTTGCCACAACCTGGTCAGTACGACTGTGTTGCCACAACCTGGCCAGTACGACTGTGTGTTGCCACAACCTGGCCAGTACGACTGTGTGTTGCCACAACCTGGCCAGTACGACTGTGTTGCCACAACCTGGCCAGTACGACTGTGTGTTGCCACAACCTGGCCAGTACGACTGTGTGTTGCCACAACCTGGCCAGTACGACTGTGTTGCCACAACCTGGCCAGTACTGTGTGTGTGTTGCCACAACCTGACCAGTACGACTGTGTGTTGTTACAACCTGGCCAGTACAACTGTGTGTTGCCACAACCTGGCCAGTACGACTGTGTGTTGCCACAACCTGGCCAGTACGACTGTGTGTTGCCACAACCTGGCCAGTACGACTGTGTGTTGCCACAAGCTGGCCAGTACGACTGTGTGTTGCCACAACCTGCCCAGTACGACTGTGTGTTGCCACAACCTGGCCAGTACGACTGTGTTGCCACAACCTGGCCAGTACTGTGTGTGTGTTGCCAAAACCTGGCCAGTACTGTGTGTGTGTTGTCACAACCTGTTCTAAACTGGTGAAGGATAATGCAAGTCTAAAGCTTTTCTGTTGTGTTTATTTCGCTGCCTTTACACCCAGGATAACAGGCCTTTGGGACTCCTGGGTTGTAATAGGTAACAAAAGAAAAGTACAGTAACTTCCAATAACAGCATACTAACACATACACAAGTGAAAGTTTGTGTATGCAATAATTTCCCAAAAATCATTCTGAACCTAACGGAAAAAATGTATTTCATTGTGTTTGTTTATTATTAAATTATTGTAAACTTATCTAAAACATATTTAGTTAAATTAGGCTAAATTAAATTAAATTAAATTTAAGGTTAGGTAAGTTTTCTAAGGTTCTTTTAGAACAAAGTTATTAGTTTTTAACATTAACATAAATGAAAAAAATATATTTTTAAACGCACAGAGAAAATATAAGGACTCAATTTTACATGAGGTCTTGTTAACAGACCAGTTTTACTCATTCGGATATTGGGATATTGGCAGTTTGGAAGAGTATCTAATATTACTTCATATATGCTTCTAAACTGTTGTGTCTGAGCGCCTCTGCAAAGACAGTGATTATGTGTGAGTGAGGTGAAAGTGTTGAATGATGATGAAAGTATTTCCTTTTTGGGGATTTTTTTTCAGATTATGATAACGTGGGTGGCACCAGCGAGATGCCACTGACTGTCATGGTTACTGTCAGGGAGGCTGGAGTGGGAATAACACCATCATGGCTACTGTCAGGGAGGCTGGAGTGGGAATAACACCACCATGGTTACTGTCAGGGAGGCTGGAGTGGGAATAACACCACCATGGTTACTGTCAGGGAGGCTAGAGTGGGAATAACACCACAATGGCTACTGTCAGGGAGGCTGGAGTGGGAATAACACCACCGATGCTACTGTCAGGGAGGCTGGAGTGGGAATAACACCACCGATGCTACTGTCAGGGAGGCTGGAGTGGGAATAACACCACCGATGCTACTGTCAGGGAGGCTGGAGTGGGAATAACACCACCGATGCTACTGTCAGGGAGGCTGGAGTGGGAATAACACCACAGATGCTACTGGTTGGGAGGCTGGAGTGGGAATGACACCACCGATGCTACTGTCAGGGAGGCTGGAGTGGGAATAACACCACCTATGCTACTGTCAGGGAGGCTGGAGTGGGAATAACACCACCGATGCTACTGTCAGGGAGGCTGGAGTGGGAATAACACCACAGATGCTACTGGTTGGGAGGCTGGAGTGCGAATGACACCACCGATGCTACTGTCAGGGAGGCTGGAGTGGGAATAACACCACCGATGCTACTGTCAGGGAGGCTGGAGTGGGAATAACACCACCGATGCTACAGTCAGGGAGGCTGGAGTGGGAATAACACCACCGATGCTACTGTCAGAGAGGCTGGAGTGGGAATAACACCACCGATGCTACTGTCAGGGAGGCTGGTTGACGCTTTTGAATCCAAATCATGAATAATAATAATAATAATAATAATAATAATAACAAATAATAATAATAATAATAATAATAATAATAATAATAATAATAATAATAATAATAATAATAGTAATAACAAATAATAATAATAATAATAATAATAATAATAATAATAATAATAATAATAATAATAATAAAAATAACAACTAATAATAATAATAATAATAATAATAATAATAATAATAATAACAATAATAATAATAGTAATAACTAATAATAATAATAATAACACATAATAATAATAATAATAAATTAGAATGAATTATAATATATTTGCGACCACTGTCAGCCTCAGAGTTATCTCTGAGTTACCAGACCTTGCCACGTGGAGGCCAGTGGTTCGTCTTTAAGGTCCCCCCCCCTCGCCTTCCCCAGGTTCATGTGTCCAGGAATTCATCCGTGGGCCCCCGGATGTCTCCCCTTCCTCATTTCCCTAAGGTCAGCCTCGCCTCTCTTTCTCTCTCTGCCTTCCAGCCTCAGCTTTCCCCAGGTTCATGTATCCAGGAATCCATCTGTCTGCCTCCGGATGTTTTCCCTTCCTCACTTCCCTAAGGTCAGCCTCACCAACCTGTATTCGTGCTGTCCCCAGGTTCATGTATCCAGGAATCCTTCCGTCTACCGCCGGATGTCTTCCCTTCCCCACTTACCCAAGGTCAGCCTCAACTGCATGTATTCTTGCCGTTCCCAGGTTCATGTATCCAGGAATCCTTCCGTCTACCGCCGGATATCTTCCCTTCCCCACTAACCCAAGGTCAGCCTCAACTGCATGTATTCTTGCCTTGCCCAGGTTCATGTATCCAGGAATCCATCCGCTCGCTCCGGATGTCTCCCCTTCCCCACTTACCTAAGGTCAGCCTCAACAACAACCTTCCACAAGTTCATGTATCCAGGAATTCATCCGCTCGCTCCGGATGTCTTCCCTTCCCCATTTCCCTAAGGTCGGCGGTGTCTTCCCCGGATCTGTGACTCCAGGAGTCCACTTATGTCACCTTGGTGGACTCCCTTCCCTACTTCCCCAAGGTCAGCGGTATTCTTGCCGTCCCCAGGATCATGTACCCAGGAATCCTTCCGTCTACCGCCGGATATCTTCCCTTCCCCACTTACCCAAGGTCAGCCTCAACTGCATGTATTCTTGCCTTGCCCAGGTTCATGTATCCAGGAATCCATCCGCTCGCTCCGGATGTCTCCCCTTCCCCACTTACCTAAGGTCAGCCTCAACAACAACCTTCCACAAGTTCATGTATCCAGGAATTCATCCGCTCGCTCCGGATGTCTTCCCTTCCCCATTTCCCTAAGGTCGGCGGTGCCTTCCCCGGATCTGTGTCTCCAGGAGTCCACTTATGTCACCTTGGTGGACTCCCTTCCCTACTTCCCCAAGGTCAGCGGTATTCTTGCCGTCCCCAGGATCATGTACCCAGGAATCCTTCCGTCTTCCACTTACCCAAGGTCAGCCTCAACTGCATGTATTCTTGCCTTGCCCAGGTTCATGTATCCAGGAATCCACCCGCTCGCTCCGGATGTCTCCCCTTCCCCACTTACCTAAGGTCAGCCTCAACAACAACCTTCCTCAAGTTCATGTATCCAGGAATCCATCCGCTCGCTCCGGATGTCTTCCCTTACCCATTTCCCTAAGGTCGGCGGTGCCTTCCCCGGATCAGTGTCTCCAGGAGTCCACTTGTGTCACCTGAGTGGACGCCCTTCCCCACTCCCCCAGAGTCAGCGGTGCCTCCCCCGGATCAGTGTGTCCAGGAGTCCACTTGTGTCACCTGAGTGGACTTCCTTCCCCACTTCCTCAGAGTCAGCGGTGCCTTCCCTGGATCAGTCTCTCCAGGAGTCCACTAGTGTCACCTCAGGTGGACTCCCTTCCCCACTTCCCCAGAGTCAGCGGTTGCCACCTTCAGTGACCTCGCTGCATGGAAACTTGGTCTTGTCTAGCTGGTCTACGGTAGAGACTGTCCAGGTGTGTGGAATTACTGGAGGTGACACACACAGAAAACTGCGTCCAGTAATTACACCCACCAAGACAGCCTGGACCGTAGGTCAGCTAGACGCCACCAAGCTGCCTCACAGTTCCGCCACCTCCGAGAGGCTAATTAACGTAAATTTTTGAAATCCTTTTATGTTACACTATGAAAATATACGAAGAACAAGTTGTTTTTTGCTTATTTAGCTGTTTAAAAGTATTTGTGAGTGTTTTATTATTGCAGATGAATACCCAAATGTTGGTTAATTTGTCCACCACCATCATAACTATGTTAAATATTACACTGCTTTCATTTTTGCATATTTATCCGTCTTTTACATTTGGCACTCAAAGCCTAACAAGCACAGAAATTGTTTTCATACACATATATAAGTATTTTCACAAATATTTAAACATTTAAATACATTCACCTTACTCATTCATCATTATACATACACTTGCATACATAAAAAACACACACAATTCCATGTACTACAAATACGCACACAACAATGTACACAGTTATCTGCTATCACTATAATATGTCTGAGATCACACATACATACACACAAACATATCACTCCAAAGCCCATCCCACGAACAGTTATGTACACATACATGTGTACACATTCTCATAGACATACATGTACTCGTCCACATGATTAAACAATGTAGAAGACACAATATAAGGGAAATTTAGATATGATTATTTGCTTCAATATTCAGAATATATAAGACAAAAAAAATGTTGGTTTACAGTATTTTAAGAACATTGTTTGTGTAACTTGTGAATATTTAAAGATGTGACACGACTGAGGCGCTAGTGGAGGACTGTGTGTCATGTGTACATGGTATGTACACATTAAATACACGTGTTGTGTATGTGTGCCATGTGTACATGTTGTGTGTTGATGATTGTCATGTGTACATGTTGTGTGTTGATGATTGTCATGTGTACATGTTGTGTGCTGATGATTGTCATGTGTACATGTGTGTTGATTGTCATGTGTACATTTTGTGTGTAATGATTGTCATGTGTACATGTGTGTTGATGATTGTCATGTGTACATGTGTGTTGATGATTGTCATGTGTACATGTGTGTTGATGATTGTCATGTGTACATGTGTGTTGATGATTGTCATGTGTACATGTGTGTTGATGATTGTCATGTGTACATGTGTGTTGATGATTGTCATGTGTACATGTTGTGTGTTGATGATTGTCATGTGTACATGTTGTGTGTTGATGATTGTCATGTGTACATGTTGTGTGTTGATGATTGTCATGTGTACATGTTGTGTGTTGATGATTGTCATGTGTACATGTTGTGTGTTGATGATTGTCATGTGTACATGATATGTACAAATTAAATACACGTGTTATTGTGTATGTGTGCCATGTGTACATGTAAATTGATGATTGTCATGTGTACGTGTCATTATGTACACATTAATACACGTGTTATTGTGTATGTGTACAATGAGTACATGTTGTGTGTTGATTGTCATGTGTACATGTTGTGTGTTGATGATTGTCATGTATACATGTTGTGTGTTGATGATTGTCATGTGTACATGATGTCTGTTGATGATTGTCATGTATACATGTTGTGTGTTTGATTGTCTTGTGTACACGTTGTGTGTTGATGACTGTCATGTGTACATGATGTCTGTTGATGACTGTCATGTATACATCCTGTGTGTTGATGATTGTCATGTGTACATGATGTCTGTTGATGATTGTCATGTGTACATGTTGTGTGTTTGATTGTCATGTGTACATGTTATTATGTATGAATGCTTATAACATGTAAGAATGTCGCGTGTACATGTTATTGTGTATGTATGAGTGAAAGTGAGAATCTCTAAATCTCCTCCATGAAAATTGCAACAAATTTAAAAAAAACTTCTGTTTTTCGTGTTTCATAAATGAATTTGAAGGTCGCAAATGTTTGTATACATACATACATGTACGTACATGTAAAATGTGTGTACACAGTTTTAACACAGTATGTTAATAAAGTTCTGGTCTACATGTTGGCTTGCCTTGTATGCATATATATATATATATATATATATATATATATATATATATATATATATATATATATATATATATATATATATATATATATATATGCAATAAGATCACAGTAATGAGTTGATTTTAAAATATGCCAAACAACCACTGTGAAAGAGTAGTGAAATTCCAAGCGCTTTCGTGACTACTCACATTGTCAGTGAGTTGTCATGAAACGCTTGGAATTTCACTACTTTTTCACAGTGATTGTTTTGCATATATATATATATATATATATATATATATATATATATATATATATATATATATATATATATATATATATATATATATATATATATATATATGCACTTTTAACCAAAGTACAGTGACGTTACACGTCTTTAACTCCACAGGCGACATCACACAACATTATCTAAGACTAATTTTTGGGGGTAAATATTTATCATCTTTCTTGCATATTGTAACTTAATTCAACACTTTAGCTATCAAAACTCTACTCTGTTAACATCTCTCATGTATCTTTTCCACAACTATAAATGCACCCAATGCAATTTTCCTTTATAGAAGTGTTGTTATCTTACGTATTTCAGTGTTTACACATGACTCACAGATTACCTTCACTTTCTGAACTTACAGTCTTCTATGTTATCCATATTATTTTGATCATCACTTCAATAATCATAATTCTGACATAAACTTTACCTGGTATTGTCAACAGTCTCCAGGCTGATAAATTAGACACATGTGCAACTCTTGGGTATCTTTATTGAGGAAACGTTTCGCCACACAGTGGCTTCATCAGTCCATACATAGGAGAAACTTGAAGAACAGGAGGAGAATGAGGTAATCAGTCCCTCAACCTATATACATGTGCACACACATACATCACTACAAACACACTACTACCAACACACATTTATACATACATGTGTACACATACACATCACTACAAACACAGTACTACCAACACACATATATACATACATGTGTACACACATACATCACTACAAACACACTACTACCAACACACATATATACATACATATGTACACGTTATCATAGACATGTCTACACTCTCCCACACCAATGTTTAATTAAAATTAATATTCCATCGCCCTGGACGGGTTTCCCTGTCATATTCCATCGCCCGGGACAGGTTTCTCTGTCAAATCACATCGCCCTTGACGGGTTTTCCTAACATATTCAATCTCCCGGGACGGATTTACCTCTCATATTACTTCTCCCTTAACAACTTTCATGTCACATTCCATCTCCCTTAACGGGTTTCCCTGTCTTATTCCATCTCCCTGGATGGGTTTCCCTCTCATATTCCATCTCCCTGGACCGGGTTCTCTGTCACATTCCTTCCCCTTGGACGGGTTGCCTTGGTATTTTTCATCGCCCTGGACGGGTTTCCCAGTCACATTCATTCTCCTTGGACGGGTTTCCCTGTCATATTCCATCTTCCTGGATTGGTTTCCTTGTCATATTACATTTCCCTGGACTGGTTTCTCTGTCATCGCCCTGGACTGGGAAACCCGTCCAGGCCGATGGAATATGACAGGGAAACTGGTCAAGGCAATGGAATATGACAGGGAAACTGGTCAAGGCAATGGAATATGACAGGGAAACTGGTCAAGGCAATGGAATATGACAGGGAAACTGGTCAAGGCAATGGAATATGACAGGGAAACTGGTCAAGGCAATGGAATATGACAGGGGACACCCGTCCAGAGAGATGGAATATGACAGAAAAACCCGTTCAGGGTGACTTTATGCTCACATAACCATGAACTTTATGCTCACATAACCATGGACTTTATGCTCACATAACCATTGAATTTATGCTCACATAACCATGAACTTTATGCTCACATAACCATTGAATTTATGCTCACATAATCATTAACTTTATCCTCAAATATCCATGGACTTTATGCTCACATAACCATGGACTTTATGCTCACATAACCATGAACGTTATGCTCACATAACCATGGACTTTATGCTCACATAACCATGGACTTTATGCTCACATAACCATGGACTTTATGCTCACATAACCATGGACTTTATGCTCACATAACCATGGACTTTATGCTCACATAACCATGGACTTTATGCTCACATAACCATGGACTTTATGCTCACATAACCATGAACGTTATGCTCACATAACCATGGACTTTATGCTCACATAACCATGGACTTTATGCTCACATAACCATGGACTTTATGCTCACATAACCATGGACTTTATGATCGCATAAATGTCACTAATTGCCGGATAAACATTGTAAAACATATCTTTGACTTTGTAGTGGAGACTTAACAAGGTAACGTTTCGGTAAGGGAGAAGGTAACGTGGAGGTCAGGGTCAAGGTAACGTGGTTGTCAGGGTCAAGGTAGCGTAGTGGTAAGGGTCAAGGTAGCGTGGTGGTCATGGTCAAGGTAACGTAGTGGTAAGGGTCAAGGTAGCGTGGTGGTCATGGTCAAGGTAACGTAGTGGTAAGGGTCAAGGTAGCGTGGTGGTCATGGTCAAGGTAACGTAGTGGTAAGGGTCAAGGGAACGTGGTGGTCAGGGTCAAGGTAACGTGATAGTCAAAGTAGATCTTATTTGATCGACTTTCTTTTATTCTCTAAGAATTTTTATTATTAATGTAGGTCAATGTTTTTTCCTCTCAATATATAGGAAGAGGAAAGTGCAGATGAGAAGAAAAACATTGTAACTGTTCTAGACATCTCTTAAGTAAAGTCACTTCTCCTTCCTTCACATCTCTCACTTCTGTCTTCACATCTCTCACTTCTCCTGTCTTCACATCTCTCACTTCTGTCTTCACATCTCTCACTTCTGTCTTCACATCTCTCACTTCTGTCTTCACATCTCTCACTACTGTCTTCACATCTCTCACTCTGGATATATTTAATAAAACATTGAACATCCACATTCTATATTTAACCTAAGATAGTAATATTTACATACATAATAATGAAGAGTTTCTTACCTTATATGTGTGTATTTTCCTGGTTGTGTCTTGAATATTCACAAGTGAACATACATTATCCACACACATTAGTGTCTTCACTCAACCAACATTCATTTTACACAATCTATATATATATATATATATATATATATATATATATGTATATATATATATATATATATATATATATATATAATGTGTGTGTGTGTGTGTGTGTGTGTGTGTGCGCGCGCTCGCTCGTAGAGAGAGGGAGAGAGAGAAGAAAGAGAGAGTATGTACTTGTGAATCTTAGCGTATTACGGAGAAACCAGAGATAAATAACAAGAAAAAAGACAACAGATAACAATTAATAAGAGTTTCCATACATGAAAACGCGAAGGCTAACTCGTGGACAGTAATTTATACACCAAAAAACGTTTAAAATACACTTAAACTGCTAAATAATCGAATAAATTAATAACTAATATGGATGCAATATGAAATATAAATAGAACTCCGAAATTGTCACTAAGTGGCCAGAGCTTGGTGGGCGAACTGGGTGAGTGAGGTCTCTCGTCTAGGTAGTCTGCGGGTCAAGGCTGTCCAGGAGGATGTTAATGCTGGGCGCAGATTTCTGCGTGTCCTCCCCAGTAATAGCATCTAACTGTTCTCGTTGTTCTCTTGGGTTGTTGTCTTGTCCTTGTGTTGTTGTCCTCTCTCTCGGTTGTTGTCCTGTCCTTAGGTTGTTGTCCTCTCCTTCGGTTGTTGTCCTCTCCTTGTGTTGTTGTTCTCTCCTTGTGTTGTGGTCCCGTCCTTGTGTTGTTGTCTGGACCTTGTGTTGTTGTCTGGTCCTTGAGTTGTTGTCCTCTCCTTGTGTTGTTGTCCTGGACCTTGTGTTGTTGTCTGGTCCTTGAGTTGTTGTCCTCTCCTTGTGTTGTTGTCCTCTCCTTGTGTTGTTGTCCTCTCTCTCGGTTGTTGTCCTCTCCTTAGGTTGTTGTCCTGTCCTTCGGTTGTTGTCCTCTCCTTCGGTTGTTGTCCTCTCCTTCGGTTGTTGTCATCTCCTTCGGTTGTTGTCCTCTCCTTCGGTTGCTGTCCTCTCCTTCGGTTGTCCTCTCCTTCGGTGTTGTCCTCTCCTTCGGTTGTTGTCCTCTCCTTCGGTTGTTGTCCTCTCTTTCGGTGTTGTTCTCTCCTTCGGTTGTTGTCCTCTCCTTCGGTTATTGTCCTCTCCTTCGGTTGTTGTCCTCTCCTTCGGTTATTGTTCTCTCCTTGTGTTGTTGTCCTCTCCTTGTGTTGTTGTCCTCTCCTTGTGTTGTTGTCCTCTCCTTGTGTTGTTGTCTGATCCTTGTGTTGTTGTCCTCTCCTTGTGTTGTTGTCTGATCCTTGTGTTGTTGTCTGGTCCTTGTGTTGTTGTCTGGTCCTTGTGTTGTTGTCTGGTCCTTGTGTTGTTGTCTGGTCCTTGTGTTGTTGTCTGGTCCTTGTGTTGTTGTTTAGTCCTTGTGTTGTTGTCTGGTCTTTGTGTTGTTGTCTAATCCTTGTGTTGCTGACCTCAAGGAAGTGGTGAATGGTGAATATCCGAGGGGACAAGGATGGTCACCTTCTTCACCACCAGTTTACATCACCAGTCCATCACCACCAGTCCACCCCTCAACACCAGTCTCACCCTCACCAGTCCATCACCACACCATTCAATCACTCTCTCCACCAGTGCATCACCCTCACCTCCAGTCCATCACCCTCACCACCAGTCCATCACTCTCACCACCAGTCCTTCCCCATCACCACCAGTCCATCAGCCTCACCACCAGTCCATCACTCTCACCAAGAGTTCACCACAATCGTCAATCGTTCGTCACAAGCGTGAGGCGTTGATCACAATCGTCAGTCGTTCATCACAAACGTAAGTCGCTCATCACAATCGTCAGTCGTTCGTCACAATCGTCAGTCGTTCATCACAATGGTCAGTCGTTCATCACAATCATCAGTCGCTCGTCACAATCGTCACAGGTTCATCACCTTCACCATCAGTGCATCACCCTCCCCAGCAGTCCATAACTCTCACCACTAGTCAATCACTCTCTCCACCAGTCCATCACCATCACCACCAGTCCATCACCCTCACCACCAGTCCATCACTCTCTCCACCAGTCCATCACCATCACCACCAGTCCATCACCCTCACCACAAGACCATCACTCTCTCCACCAGTCCATCACCATCACTACGAGTCCATCACCTTTACCACCAGTCCATCACTCTCACCCCCAATTCTTCATCCTCACCACCAGTCCATCACCAACAACATCAGTCCATCACTCTCACCACCAGTCCATCACCATCACCACCAGTCCATCACACGTACCTCCAATCCATCACCCTCACAACCAGTCCACCACTTTCACCAATCCATCACCCTCACCACCAGTCCATCACCCTCACCACCAGTCCATCACTCTCACCACCAGTCCATCCCCCTCACCACCAGGCCATCACACTCACCACCAATCGATCACCCTCGCCACCAGTCCATGACCATCACCATCAGCCCATCACCCTCACCATCAGTCCATCACCCTAACCACCAGTCCATCACTTTCACCAATCCATCACCTTCACCAGCAGTCCATCACCCTCACCACCAGTCCATCACTCTCACCACCAGTCCATCACCCTCACCACCAGTCACACAACTCACACTCCATCCCCCTCCAATCCATCACCCTCACCACCAGTCACCCCATCACACACAAGTCCATCACCCTAACCACCAGTCCATCACTTTCACCAATCCATCACCTTCACCAGCAGTCCATCACCCTCACCACCAGTCCATCACTTTCACCACCAGTCCATCACCCTTACCACCAATCCTTCACCCTCACCACCAGTCCATCACACTCACCGACAAACCATCACCCTCACCACCAGTCCATCACCCTCAGCAGCAGTCAATCACCACCAGGAAATCACCTTCACCACCAGTCAATCACCTTCAGTCCGTCACTATCACCAACAGTCCATCACTCTCACCACCAGTCCATCACTCTCACCACCAGTCCATCATCCTCACCGCCAGTCCATCACCCTCACCACCAGTCCATCACCCTCACCACCAATCAATCACCCTCACCACCAGTCCATCACCCTCACCACCAGTCCATTACTCTAACCAACAGTCCATCTCCCTCACCACCAGTCAAACACCGTAATCCTCAGTTCATCACCCTCACCACCAATCCATCACCCTCACCACCAGTCCATCACCCTCACCACCAGTCCATTACTCTAACCAACAGTCCATCACCCTCACCACCAATCAATCACCCTAATCCTCAGTTCATCACCCTCACCACCAATCCATCACCCTCACCACCAGTCCATTATTCTAACCAACAGTCCATCACTCACCACCAGTCCATCACTCTCATCACTAGTCAATTAGCCTAACCACCAGTTCATCACCCTCACCACCAGTCCATCACCCTCACCACCAGTCCATCACCCTCACCACCAGTCAATCACCCTAATCCTCAGTTCATCACCCTCAACAACAGTCCATCACCATCACCACCATTCCATCACTCTCACCACCAGTGCATCACCCTCACCACCAGTCCATCCCCCTCACCACCAGTCCATCAGCCTCACCACCAGTCCATCGCCCTCACCAAGAGTTCCTCACAATGGTCAACCGTTCGTCACAAGCGTCAGTCGTTGATCACAATCGTTAGTAGTTCATCACTATCGCCAGTCGGTCATCACAATCGTCAGTCGCTCATCACAATAGTCAGTCGTTCGTCTCAATCGTCAATCGTTCGTCTCAATCGCCAGTCGTTCATCACAATCGTCAGTCTTTCACCACAATCATCAGTCGTTCATCACAATCGTCAGTCGTTCATCACAAGCGTCAGCCGTTCATTGCAATCGTCAGTCGTTCATCGCAATCGTCAGTCGTTCATCACAAGCGTCAATCGTTCATCACAATCGTCAGTCGTTCGTCACAATCGTCAGTCGTTCATCACAAGCGTCAGTCGTTCACCTCAATCGTCAGTCGTTCATCACAATCGTCAGTCGTTCACAACAATCGTCAGTCGTTCATCACAATCGTCAGTCGTTTATCACAATCATTAGTCGTTCATCACAATCGTCAATCGTTCGTCACACTCGTCAGTTGCTCATCACAATCGTCCGTCGCTCGTCACAATCGTCGCAGGTTCATCACCTTCACCACCAGTGCATCTCCCTCCCCAACAGTCCATAACTCTCATCACCAGTCCATCACTCTCTCCACCCATCCATCACTCTCTCCACCAGTCCATCACCATTACCACGAGTCCATCACCTTCACCACCAGTCCATCACTCTCACCACCAGTCCAACACTCTCACCCCCAATCCATCACCCTCACCACCAGTCCATCACCCTCACCACCAGTCCATCACCCTCACCACCAGTCCATCACTCTCACCACCAGTCCATCACCCCCACGTACCTCCTCATCACCACTTCCACCAATCCATCACCCTCACCAGCAGTCCATCACCCTCACCCTCACCCCCAGTCCATCTCTTTCACCACCAGTCCATCACCCTCACCACCTGTCCATCACCCTCACCTCCAGTTCATCACCCTCAACACCAGTCAATCATATCACCCTCACCACCAGTACATGACCCTCACCACAAGTACATCACCCTCACCCTCAGTCCATCACCCTCCCCACAAGTCCTTCACCCTCACCACCAGTCTATCACCCTCACCACCAGTCATCATCACCACCAGTACAATCACCCTCACCACAGGTCAATCACCTTCAGTCCATCACTCTCACCACCAGTCCATCAACCTCACCACCAGTCCATGACACTCACCACCAGTCCATCACCCTCACCTCCAGTCCATCACACTAACCACCAGTCTATCACCCTCACCATCAGTCCATCACCCTCACCACCAGTCCTTCACCCTCACCATCAGTCCATCACCCTCACCATCAGTCCATCACCCTCACCATCAGTCCATCACCCTCACCATCAGTCCATCACCCTCACCACCAGTCCTTCACCCTCACCATCAGTCCTTCACCCTCACCATCAGTTCATCACCCTCACCATAAGTCACAATAAGTCACCCTCACCACCACTCCACTTTTACCACAAGTCCGTCACCCTCACCACCAATCTATCACCCTCACCACCAATCTATCACCCTCACCACCAGTCCATCACCCTCACCACCTGTCCATCACCCTCACCACCAGTCCATCACCCTCACCACCAGTCCATCACCCCCACCACAAGTTCATCACGCTTTCCACATGTTCATCACCCTCACCCCCAGCCCATTGCCATCAATTTCACCAAAAGTCCATCACCACCACCCTCACCACCAGTCCATCTCTTTCACCACCAGTCCATGACCCTCACCTCCAGTTCATCACCCTTAACACCAGTCAATCATATCACCCTCACCACCAGTACATGACCCTCACCACAAGTACATCACCCTCATCACAAGTACATCACCCTCACCACAAGTACATCACCCTCACCACCAGTGCATCACCCTCACCACAAGTACATCACCCTCGCCACCAGTTCTTCACTATCACCACCATTCCTTCACCTTTACCACGAGTCCATCAGTCTATCACCCTCACCACCAGTCCCTAACTCTCACCACCAGTACATCACCCTCACCACCAGTCCATCACCCTCACCACCAGTCTATCATCCTCACCACCAGTCCATCACCCTCATCACAAGTTCATCACCATCACCACAAGTCCATCACCCTCACCACCAGTCCACTTTCACCACCAGTTCATCACCCTCACCACCAGTTCATCACCCTCACCACCAGTTTATCACCCTCACAACAGCTCGTCACCCTCACCACCAGTCCATCACCCTCACCACCAGTCCAACATTCTCACCAGCAGTCAGTCACCCTCACGACCAATCCATCACTGTCACCAAAAGTCCACACCACTAGTTCATCACTCTCACCACCAGTCAACCACCCTCGCCATCAGTCACCCTCACCCCCAGTCCTTCACCACCACCACCTGTCCATGACCCTCAACACCAGTCTATAACTCTCGCCACTAGTACATCACCCTCACCTACAGTTCGTCACCCTCACCACCAGTTCTTCACCCTAACCAACAGTTCATCACCCTCACCAACAGTCCACCCTCACCACCAGTTCACCACCCTCACCACCAGTTGGTCACCCAAACCGCCAGTCCATCACCCTCACCACTATTCCAACACTCTCAACACCAGACAGTCACCCTCACCACCAGTCCACCACTCTCAACACCAGTCCATAACCATCACCCCCCAGTCCATCACCCTCACTACTAGTCCATCACCTTCACCACCAGTCGAACACTCTCGCCACGAATCGGTCACCCTCATCACAAGTCCATCACCCTCACCCTCTCCGCCAGTCCTACACTCTCACCAACAGTCCGTCACTCTCACCACCAATCCATTACCCTTACCACCACTCCATCACCCTCATTACCAGTCCATCACCCTCACTAGCAGTCCATCACAATCATCCTCACCACAACTGCACAACAATCATACTCACCACATGTCCAACACAATCACACTTCCAGTTCATCACCGACACCACTAGTTCACCCTCACCACCAGTCCATCACCTACACCACCAGTTCATCACCATCACCACCAGTCCATCGCCCTCGCCACCAGTCCACCCTCACCACCAGTCCATCACCCTCACCACCAGTCCATCACCCTCACCACCAGTTCATCACCCTCACCACCAGTCCATCACCCTCACCACCAGTTCATAACCCTCACCACCAGTCCAACACCCTCACCACCAGTCCATCACCCTCACCACCAGTCCATCACCCTCATCACAAGTCCATCACCCTCACCCTCTCCGCCAGTCCTACACTCTCACCAACAGTCCCTCACTCTCACCACCAATCCATCACCCTCATCACCAGTCAATCACCCTCACCACCAGTATATCACAATCACCCTCACCACCAGTCCATCATAATCATCCTCACCACCAGTCCATCATAATCATCCTCACCACCAGTCCATCATAATCATCCTCACCACCAGTCCATCACAATCACCCTCACCACCTGTCCATCACAATCACCCTCACCACCAGTATATCACAATCACCCTCACCACCAGTATATCACAATCACCCTCACCACCAGTATATCACAATCATCCTCACCACCAGTCCATCACAATCACCCTCACCACCAGTATATCACAATCATCCTCACCACATGTCCAACATAATCACTCTCACCATCAGTCCATTTTTAACACTACCAGTCCATCACCCTCACCACCAGTGTTTCACCTTTTCCACCAATCCTTCACTCTCACCAACAGTCCAACAACCTCACCACCATCAGATCACCCTCACCACCAATCCATCACCCTCACCACCAATCCATCTCCCTCACCACCAGTTCATCACCTTAACCAACAGTCAGTTATACTCACAACAAATTCTTCACCCTCAACTCCAGTCCATCATCCTCACCACCAATCCATAATCCTCACCACCAGTCCACCTTCACCACAAGTTCATCACCATCACAATCAGTCCATCACCCTCACCACCAGTTCATCACCCTCGCCACCAGTCCACTCTCACTACCAGGTCATCACCCTCACCACCAGTCGTCACCACCACCGATGGAAATTCTAGAAAATGGGAGGCATAGACGAGATTGGAGAAAGAGACTTCATAGTAGGTACACTTCAGTCTGGGGAGCACAAGGTAATCATTGTAGTGATGTATAATCCGCCACAGAACTGCAGGAGGCCAAGAGAGGAATATGAAGAGAGCAGCAGAGCAATGGTGGACACACTGGCTAAGGTGGCACGAAGAGCTCACTCGAGCAGAGCAAAGTTACTGGTTATGGGCGATTTCAACCACAGGGAGATTGATTGGGAAAACCTGGAGCCACACGGGGGTCCCGAAACATGGAGAACCAAGATGATAGATGTGGTACAGGAAAACCTCATGCACCAACATGTCAAGGACACTACCAGAGTGAGAGGGGAGGACGAACCAGCAAGACTGGACCTTGTGTTCACCCTGTGGAGCTAGTGAATACGCGGTTCTGTGCTTTGAATACATAGTAGAGATACAAGTGGAGAGGGTAACAGGAGTTGAATGGGAAAAGCCAGACTATAAAAGAGGGGACTACATAGGTTTGAGGAACTTCCTGCAGGAGGATCAGTGAGACAGAGAGCTGGAAGGAAAGTCAGTAAACGAAATGATGGAATACGTAACAACAAAATGCAAGGAGGCAGAGGAAAGACTTGATCCCATGGGCAACAGAAAAAATAAGAAGACCAGAACGAGCCCCTGGCCTACCCGACGGTGTAAGGAGACAAAAACTAAGTGCATAGAACACATGAAAATAGGGAGATTAGTCGCAGAGCCAGGAACGAGTACGCACAGGTAAGGAGATAGCCCCAGCGACAGTATGAAAATAACATAGCACCGAAAGTCAAGTCTGACCCGAAACTGTTGTATTGCCACAACAGGAGGAATACAACAGTCAAAGACCAGGTGATCAGGCTGAGGACAGAAGGTGGGGAATTCACAGGAAACGATCAGGAGGTATGTGAAAAGCAAAACAGAAGATTTAAGGAAGTATTTACAGTAGAGACAGGAAGGGCTCTGGGAAGACAGCACAGAGGAAAACATCAACAGGGAATATACCAACAAGTGTTGGATGACATACGAGCAACGGAGGAGGAGGTGCAGAAGGTGCCATGTGATCTTGATACCTAAAAGGCGATAGGACCGGACAACATCTTCCCGTGGGTCCTCAGAGAAAGAGCAGAGACGCTGTGCATGCACTGACCACAATCTTCAATACATCCCTTGAAACTGGGCAACTACCTGAGATATGGAAGACGGCAAATGTAGTCCCTATTTTTAAGAAAGGAGACAGAAACGAGGCACTAAACTACAGACCAGTGTCTCTGACGTGTAAAGTATGCAAAGTCATGGAGAAGATTATCAGGAGGAGAGTGGTAGAGCACCTGGAACGGAACAAGAATATAAATGACAACCAGCATGGATTCATGGAAGGCAAATCCTGTGTCACAAACCTTCTGGAGTTTTATGACAAGGTAACAGAAGTAAGACACGAGAGAGAGGGGTGGGTGGATTGCATTTTCCTGGACTGCAGGAAGGCCTTCGACACAGTTCCTCACAAGAGATTAGTGCAGAAGCTGGAGAATCAGGCGTGTATAACAGGGAGGGCACTGCAATGGATCAGAGAATACCTGACAAAGAGGCAACAACGAGTCATGGTACGTGAAGAGGTATCACAGTGGGCGCCTGTGACGAGCGGGGTCCCACAGGGGTCAGTTCTAGGACCAGTGCTATTTTTGATATATGTGAATGACATGATGGAAGGGTTAGAGTCAGAAGTGTCCCTATTCGCAGATGATGTGAAGTTGATGAGAAGAATTAAATCGGATGAGGATCAGGCAGGACTACAAAGAGACCTGGACAGAATGGACATGTGGTCCAGAAACTGGCTTCTTGAATTCAACCTTGCCAAATGCAAAGTCATGAAGATTGGGGAAGGGCAAAGAAGACCGCAGACAGAGTATAGGCTAGGTAGACAAAGACTGGAAACCTCTCTCAAGGAGAAAGATCTTGGCGTGACCATAACACCGAGCACGTCTCCGGAGGCACACATCAACCAAATAACTGCTGCAGCATACGGGCGCCTGGCAAACCTGCGAATAGCGTTCCGATACCTTAATAAGGAATCGTTCAAGATACTGTACACTGTGTACGTCAGGCCCATACTGGAGTATGCAGCACCTGTTTGGAACCCACACCTGGTCAAGCACGTCAAGAAATTAGAGAAAGTACAAAGGTTTGCAACAAGGCTAGTTCCAGAGCTCAGGGGAATGTCCTACGATGAGAGGTTGAGGGAAATCGGAATGACGACACTGGAGGACAGAAGGGTTAGGGGAGACATGATAACGACATGCAAGATACTGCGTGGAATAGATAAGGTGGACAGAGACAGGATGCTCCAGAGAGGGGACACAGAAACAATGGGTCACAATTGGAAGCTGAAGATTCAGACGACTCACAGGGATGTTAGGAAGTATTTCTTCAGTCACAGAGTCGTCAGGAAGTGGAATAGCCTAGCAAGTGACGTAGTGGAGGCAGGAACCATACATAGATTTAAGACGAGGTATGACAAAGCTCAGGAAGCAGAGATAGGACCTAGTAGCGATCAGTGAAGAGGCTGGGCAGGAGCTGAGTCTCGACCCCTGCTACCACAATTAGGTGAGCACACACACACACACACACACACACACACACACACACACACACACACAGATAAGGAGGGAGGCCCAGCGATAGTACGAAAACAGCACAGCGTCGAAAGTCAAGTCCTACCCGAAACTGCTGTATAGCCACATTAGGAGAAAGACAACAGTCAAAGATCAGGTAATCAGGCTGAGGAAAGAAGGTGGGGAGCTCACAAGAAACGATCAAGCGGTATGTGAGGAGCTCAACACGAGATTTAAGGAAGTATTTACAGTAAAACCAGGAAGGACTCTGGGAAGACAAAACAGGAGAGGACACAAAGAAGGGTTATACTAACAAGTGTTGGATGAAATACACACAAATGAGGAGGAGGTGAAGAAGCTGCTAAGTAGCCTTGATACCTCAAAGTCGGTGGGGCCGGACATCTCTCCGTGGGTCTTTAGAGAGGGAGCAGAGACGCTGTGCCATTAACCACAATTTTCAACACATCCCTTGAAACTGGACAACTGTCTGAGGTATGGAAGACGGCAAATATAGCCCCATTTTTAAGAAAGAAGACGGAAACGAGGCGCTAAACTATAGACCAGTGTCACTGACGTGTATAGTATGCAAAGTCATGGAGAAGATTATCGGGAGGAAAGTGTTGGAGCACCTGGAACGGAACGAGATTATAAACGACAACCAGCACTGATTCATGGAAGGCAAATCCTGTGTCACAAACATTCTGGAGTTTCATGACAAAGTAACAGAAGTAAGACACGAGAGAGAGGGCTGGGTTGATTACATTTTCTTGGGCTGCAAGAAGGCCTTCGACACAGTTCCTCACAAGAGATTAGTGCAGAAGCTGGTGGATCAGGCACGTATAACAGGAAGGGCACTGCAATGGATCAGATAATACCTGACAGGGAGGCAACAACGAGTCATGGTACGTGATAAGGTATCACAGAGGGTGCCTGTGACGAGCGGGGTCCCACAGGGGTCAGTCCTAGGAGCAGTGCTATTTCTGGTATACGTGAATGACATGACGGAAGTGTCCCTGTTCGCAGATGATGTGAAGTTGATAAGGAGAATTAAATCGGATGAGAATCAGGTAGGACTTCAAAGAGATCTGGACAGGTTGGACACGTGGTCCAGCAACTAGCTTCTCGAATGTAACCCCGCCAAATGCAAAGTCATGAAGATCGGGGAAGGACAAAGAAGACCGCAGTCAGAGTACAGGCTAGGTGGCCAAAAACTGGAAACCTCGTTCAAGGAGAAAGATCTTGGGGTGAGTATAACACCGAGCACGTCTCCGGGAGCACACTTCAACCAGATAACTGCTGCAGCATATGGGCGCCTGGCAAACCTGAGAATAACATTCCGATACTTTAGTCAGGCCCATACTGGAGTATGCAGCACTAGTTTGGAACCCACATCTGGTCAAGCACGTCAAGAAATTAGAGAAAGTGCAAAACGTTTGCAACAAGGGAAATCGGCCTGATCACACTGGAGGACAGGAGGTTTAGGGGAGATCTGATAACGACATACAAAATACTGCGTGGAATAGATAAGGTGGACAGAGACAGGCTGTTACAGAGAGGGGACCCATAAATAAGGGGTCTCAATTGGAAGTTGAAGACTCGAATGAATCAAAGGGATGTTAGGAAGTATTTCTTCAGTCATAGAGTTGTCACGAAGTGGAATAGTGAGGTATTGGAGGCAGGAACCATACAAAGCTTTAAGATGAGGTATGATAAAGCTCATGGAGCATGGAGAAAGAGGAGCTAGTAGCGATCAGTGAAGAGGCGGGGCCAGGAGCTGAGTCTCGACCCCTGCAACCACAATTCATTGAGTACACACACAAACACCCGCACACCCAGCCAACTACCCCGCCACTTACCCACCTGGGAAAGTGAGGGAGTTCATCTGAGGGGACACAGATGGACTTCTGGACACACGGAACTAGGGAAAGTACCAAAACAACCGGGAGTGGGAAGTGTGGAAGGGTTGACATCCGGGGGCCCACGGATGGAGACCTGGAAGGATAAACCACACCTGACTATGACCACACATGACTATGACCACACCTGACTATGACCACACCTGACTATGACCACACCTCACTATGACCACACCTCACTACAACCACATCTCACTACGACCACACATCACTGTATATGACCACTCCTGGGAATGCATCTGAGGGGACACAGATAGACATCTGTAGACACGGAACTAAGGAAAGCACCAAAACAACTGTAAGTGTTGACATCCGTGAACCCACGGATGGAGACCTGGAAACATGAACCACATCGTATGACATCACCTAAACTATGACCTCAATATGACTATGACATCACCTAAACTATGACCTCAATATGACTATGACACACCTCACTATACTTAGGTTTTTCTCAAGTTTGTTGACAATGTAAAAATAAAATAACTGAAATCAACCTGCTTGTTTAAGAAACCTCGTACGATGGTTTATAATTCACTCAAAAAAAAAATTAACTCTATCTGTAAACAAAAAGAGAATAAACATAAAAACTAATATCATATATAACACATATAAACAGAACGAAAACAGATAATAATTACTGCAATAATTTAACTGTTTATTGACAATGTTGAAAAGACATAAGATAAATCAAGACATAATGTCATATGAACAAATATAATGTTATTTTTGAAGAAAATTTGGATAATTAAATTTGATTTTCCAATTTGGAACTTGTGGTTGTTGTTTGGTACATAAATACTTAATTCTGGGTCGAACATTAGATAAACACACACAGATAAACACACGGATAAACACACACGGATAAACACACACAGATAAACACACACGGATAAACACACACGGATAAACACACACAGATAAACACACGCGAATTTCATCATCAACTGAAAGGAGACCATTTCTGTCTTTGTTGATGATATTTGTTAAATAAGAAAAAGTTTGCTGACACTTGTAAGAGGTTGAAAACTGCAACAATATATTTCTTTCTTTCATATGAAAGACTTAAACTTTCAATATCTTAAAAGTTTTCATAAGATCTCTCAGTCTCCATTTTTTAAAAGAATGAAAGGCTGAATGCTTCGATTTTTTTTATTTTTTGCTTCTGAGTGATGGCAGGAGTTTGGTAGGTTTTCTCTGTACCGTCTCCAGTATACTTTTGTCTTTTACGTAATTTGGAGACCAAAACTGGATGTCATATTCAAGATGAGGACTCACATGTGCATTATGGAGAGTCAATATTGTGTTCTTTCTGTTGTGCTTCAAACATAGTGTTGTGTTAACTTTTCTGCTCATAGACAGTCATTGCTTGGTCAGAGTATATCTTGGCAAAAAAAAAAAGAAAATCTCCCTGTCATTGAAGTAAAAATTGGTTTACAGTGGTCTTAAACACTCGGAATGAATAAACACAACCACAGTGGAAATGTTTATAATATCGATGACGATGGTATGATTATATCATTATTATATTTGGTATCGTGAAGGTGTACCTGACAGTGGTTGGTATCGTGAAGGTGTACCTGACAGTGGTTGGTATCGTGAAGGTGTACCTGACAGTGGTTGGTATCGTGAAGGTGTACCTGACAGTGGTTGGTATCGTGAAGGTGTACCTGACAGTGGTTGGTATCGTGAAGGTGTACCTGACAGTGGTTGGTATCGTGAAGGTGTACCTGACAGTGGTTGGTATCGTGAAGGTGTACCTGACAGTGGTTGGTATCGTGAAGGTGTACCTGACAGTGGTTGGTATCGTGAAGGTGTACCTGACAGTGGTTGGTATCGTGAAGGTGTACCTGACAGTGGTTGGTATCGTGAAGGTGTACCTGACAGTGGTTGGTATCGTGAAGGTGTACCTGACAGTGGTTGGTATCGTGAAGGTGTACCTGACAGTGGTTGGTATCGTGAAGGTGTACCTGACAGTGGTTGGTATCGTGAAGGTGTACCTGACAGTGGTTGGTATCGTGAAGGTGTACCTGACAGTGGTTGGTATCGTGAAGGTGTACCTGACAGTGGTTGGTATCGTGAAGGTGTACCTGACAGTGGTTGGTATCGTGAAGGTGTACCTGACAGTGGTTGGTATCGTGAAGGTGTACCTGACAGTGGTTGGTATCGTGAAGGTGTATGACTGGTTGGTATCGTGAAGGTGTACCTGACAGTGGTTGGTATCGTGAAGGTGTACCTGACAGTGGTTGTTATCGTGAAGGTGTACCTGACAGTGGTTGGTATCGTGAAGGTGTACCTGACAGTGGTTGGTATCGTGAATGTGTATGACATCGTGAAGGGGTACCTGACAGTGGGTGGTATCGTGAAGGTGTACCTGACAGTGGTTGGTATCGTGAAGGTGTACCTGACAGTGGTTGGTATCGTGAAGGTGTACCTGACAGTGGTTGGTATCGTGAAGGTGTACCTGACAGTGGTTGGTATCGTGAAGGTGTACCTGACAGTGGTTGGTCTCGTGAAGGTGCACCTGACAGTGGTTGGTATCGTGAAGGTGTACCTGACAGTGGTTGGTATCGTGAAGGTGTACCTGACAGTGGTTGGTATCGTGAAGGTGTACCTGACAGTGGTTGGTATCGTGAAGGTGTACCTGACAGTGGTTGGTATCGTGAAGGTGTACCTGACAGTGGTTGGTATCGTGAAGGTGTACCTGATCGTGAAGGTGTACCTGTGGACAGTGGTTGGTATCGTGAAGGTGTACGTGAAGGTGTACCTGACAGTGGTTGGTATCGTGAAGGTGTACCTGACAGTGGTTGGTATCGTGAAGGTGTACCTGACAGTGGTTGGTATCGTGAAGGTGTACCTGACAGTGGTGAAGGTGTACCTGTATCGTGAAGGTGTACCTGACAGTGGTTGGTATCGTGAAGGTGTACCTGACAGTGGTTGGTATCGTGAAGGTGTACCTGACAGTGGTTGGTATCGTGAAGGTGTACCTGACAGTGGTTGGTATCGTGAAGGTGTACCTGACAGTGGTTGGTATCGTGAAGGTGTACCTGACAGTGGTTGGTATCGTGAAGGTGTACCTGACAGTGGTTGTCTGAGTCGATCCATTTTTCTTCCTAGAAAGATTTAGTTTATAATCTGAGAACATCATCCAATTGGCTTCAAATTTTCAGTCTTGTTGTGCTGTAAAGGTTGATGCAAGTATTGTTACATGCAGGTACCCACTGCAAGTATTAGTACATGCAGGTACCCACTGCAAGTATTGGTACATGCAGGTACCCACTGCAAGTATTGTTACATGCAGGTACCCACTGCAAGTATTGTTACATGCAGGTACCCACTGCAAGTATTGTTACATGCAGGTACCCACTGCAAGTATTGTTACATGCAGGTACACACTGCAAGTATTGTTACATGCAGGTACCCACTGCAAGTATTGTTACATGCAGGTACCCACTGCAAGTATTGTTACATGCAGGTACCCACTGCAAGTATTGTTACATGCAGGTACCCACTGCAAGTATTGTTACATGCAGGTACCCACTGCAAGTATTGTTACATGCAGGTACCCACTGCAAGTATTGTTGCAGGTACCCACTGCAAGTATTGTTACATGCAGGTACACACTGCAAGTATTGTTACATGCAGGTACCCACTGCAAGTATTTGTACATGCAGGTACCCACTGCAAGTATTGTTACATGCAGGTACCCACTGCAAGTATTAGTACATGCAGGTACCCACTGCAAGTATTGTTACATGCAGGTACCCACTGCACTGCAAGTATTGTTACATGCAGGTACCCACTGCAAGTATTGTTACATGCAGGTACCCACTGTACATGCAGGTACCCACTGCAAGTATTGTTACATGCAGGTACCCACTGCAAGTATTGTTACATGCACACTGCAAGTATTGTTACATGCAGGTACACTGCAACCCACTGCAAGTATTGTTACATGCAGGTACACACTGCAAGTATTGTTACATGCAGGTACACACTGCAAGTATTGTTAAGCAGGTATGCAGGTACACACTGCAAGTATTACACACTGTTACATGCAGGTACACTGCAAGTATTGTTACATGCAGGTACAGCAAGTATTAGTACACACTGCAAGTATTGTTACATGCAGGTACCCACTGCAAGTATTGTTACATGCAGGTACACACTGCAAGTATTGTTACATGCAGGTACCCACTGCAAGTATTGTTACATGCAGGTACCCACTGCAAGTATTGTTACATGCAGGTACACACTGCAAGTATTGTTACATGCAGGTACACACTGCAAGTATTGTTACATGCAGGTACCCACACTGCAAGTATTGTTACATGCAGGTACACACTGGGTAATTTTGTAAAGACCATTCCCAGTTATGATCTCTATATGACAACTTGAGAAAGCTTAACAAAATAACAAAAAAAAAGAAACAATACCGTGACTGGAACGATACACAAATAACCCGCACATAGAAGAGAGGAGCTTACGACGACGTTTCGGTCCGACTTGGACCATTTACAAAGTCACACTAACGAGAAGTAGAGCAGGACGGGTATATATAGACAGGAAGAGGTAGTGGTAGTAGTAGTAGTAGTAGTAGTGGTAGTAGTAGTAGTAGTAGTAGTAGTAGTAGTAGTAGTAATGGTAGTAGTGGTAGAAGTGGTAGTAGTAATGGCGGAGAAGGAAGGAAGAAATAATGGGGAAGTAAGGAGGAGGAGCCAGTCAAATACAAAGAAAGGGGAGCACTGCAAGGGAGCTAGGTGCCCACAGAGGGAGAGCAAGAAACGACCGAAACGTCGTCGTAAGCTCCTCTCTTCTATGTGCGGGTTATCTGTGTATTGAGAAAGCTTCTTCCGACGGGTTTTAAACTTTCATTATGCCTCATCTGAATGGTTTCGATATTATGAGGATGATAGTCTTAAAGTTTAGCCTACGTAGGTACAAATTTGCCAGTAATAGCAAAGTTAGAAACATTGGAATCAAGAGACTTCCTGCTGTAACTGAAGGTCGTCTCTTTTGATCACCTTCAAATTCTTATCGCTGATGTTTTTCTCGATGGAAAGTTGATCTTGTTATTGAGTCATTATGGTAAACAGATTGTGATAATGATTTCCAGTCAACAATGTGAGAATGTCTCTTGTGATCACCTTCACAACTTTAACACTGATGCTGCTGATGAGAAGGATGATTCCTGCACTAACTCACTGTCTACCTGTAAAACTGAAGAAAAAAAAATGTTAAAAGTGGAAACTATATCTGGATAACGCCTCTTATTGTCAGCTTCAAATTTTTTAATACATGCACAAATAACCCGCACATAGATAAGAGGAGTTGACGACGACGTTTCGGTCCTATTTGTGTATTGTTCCAGTCAAGGTATTGTGCCTTTTTGTACAATTTTAGTACAAGTGTTTTGTTCCCTGGAAGGTTCACATTTTCTTTGTGACATTGATTTTCTTTTAAGACCAAGTGAATGTCTTCTCTTATTGTCTTCCAACTTTATCTCTGGTGTATCTTAGAGGTGAGTCTGGTCAGATGAACTTTGAGTCTGGTCAGATGGACTTTGTGTCTGGTCAGATGGACTTTGAGTCTGGTCAGCTGAACTTTGAGTCTGGTCAGATGGACTTTGAGTCTGGACCAACTTGCTGGTCAATGGACTTTGTCTGGTCAGATAGACTTTGAGTCTTGTCAGATGGACTTTGAGTCTGGTCAGATGGACTTTGAGTCTGGTCAGATAGACTTTGGGCTCTTTACCTACCAACTTGCCAGTGGGGTAATATAATTACATGGGTAATATAATTAGATCTGCTGGAGAATGGCTCTTCTAGTCAGTTACAAACTTTCGACATAAATTTACGACATAAATTTGCGAATTTTGTAAAAAAAAGTTGTTTGGGTTATCATAGTCTTCTGAACAACTAACAAAGTAAACCTTCACCACCTGTTTTTTTAGGGCGTTTAACAGATACTAATTTTTTTTCTAAAACCTTAAACAAATAAATATCAAACTGAATTTAATAGTATTAGAGCCATGGTTTACTATGTGTCCTTTAAAAGGAGGACAATTTGAGTCTCAACAAAATCCCATTACTGGTGTTCTCGATATAAACAGGAGAAGAACCTCCCTGAGAGTTAGTTATTAAAACACTCTGAACACTGGTTTGAGAGAGTTGTGACTCGTGATATACTTAGTGTAACACTGGAAATAGCGTTCCGTTTGATGCCTCTGCTGCCCCTCATCAGCTACCCCTCTTCCTTGCATTTAAACTCAGCCGTTCGCCTCTATCAACGTGTAGTGTAGAGGCGTATTTTGCTGCTCCGCTGGTACTCGAATATCTGAGTTCCGCACAGCTAGTCGCCTCTGCCTACCTGAGAAATACGGACGAATCTCCCATCCTGCGTGAGTTGGTGATCCAGACCTGACTGAGGCCTGCCAGATGAATCCGACTGTACCACTTGTACAAAATGTGTTATATCTCTAACTGAGGAAGATGTACCTGTTATTCTTCTATGCACTGAGTGTTTCTGGGAGGAATGCTGCATAGCTGGAACAAAACAAGAGTGGTTAAGAACAATTTAAGGAGCATTGCAGTACCTGGTAACTCCTTTGGAGACGGCTTTTTAACTGTAACATGTCAGAGGTTCATCTATAAACATAGTAAGTTTGTGCTGATTTGTTTGTCCGCAGAGTGAAAATTTGTCTGTCATTCCAATTCACGTGTGCTAGCTGTGTTAAGTGCTGCGGGTTTGGAATAATTAACGAGTAGTGCAGTGTTGGTAACTCTCGAGATGACTGTGGCCAGGTGAATGACCTTGAAAATATCACTGCGACCCGCAGACCACTACACCCATTTTGCCTGTGTCTAGCGAGGTGAATATCCCTTCCTTGTCCCTTCTATTCACCGGTATCCTTTAACCCATCGCCATTGTGAAACTCCTGTCAGCTATGAGTATAGCTGATGGTGTTGACGTAGATGATGGTGAAGGCAGATTTGAAACATATTTTAGTAAACAGGCCCGGAAAAAGGAACGAGGCTTCCAGAGAAAGCTTGCTGCAAACAATACAGTGGGCGCACACCCTCCCAAAGCTGTCAGGTTAGATTTCCCTAACAACACTGATCAAGAGACCAAGTGTAACTGGTTTTTCGAAGCTAGTGTAGACAATCATGAGAAAACGATCAAGTTTCTCCACGGTGAGGATAACTACGTATTTGTGCCTAATGATTCAGCATTTATAGACAAACTTCTCACTCACGAATATGCCAAAATCAAACTCCGAGCTGCCCCACCAAGGGCACCTAAAGTGCTTATTGTCATCTACAACGTCAACAAGCACTTGAATCCTCAATATTTGGCGTCAGAGCAAGTTGCAAGCCCTCGTCGACTTTCCAACGGTCTGATATTAGCTGAGTGGACTGGCCAGGGGACTCTGCCACGCTATATTCACTCCCAGGCAGCCCTCAACAGACGCTATTACACTGCATTGTACAGACCTTCTCAACGTCTATGTTATAAGTGTCAACGCTGGGGTCACATTGCCAGGAAATGCCCAGCTAAGTCACACTGGTGTGCAGTGTGTGCCAACGCTCATCCTTCTGAACGGTGTTATGATATTATCAAACATCAACAGACTGTTGCTAAATAATGTATCAATTGTAAGACCTCAGGAGTTACAGCAGCTCATACTGACTGCAGTGTGAGGGCTGCCCACATCGCAGCCAACCGCACCTCACCCTGTACCCCCATTATGACCCCCCAGGACTACCAGGTATTTCGAGTCTGAATACTGGCTCATGCCTGCCCTCAGACAATGGGGTTGAGCACCTCACCTGGGGAGCACGTCAACAGACCTCCATCACGTCGGCTGTCAATACCAGCCTAGCTGAGTCAGCTGACAGTCAGCCAACGAGCTCAGCTGACCGGGACTTCACGTCTCCAGATGTTCCAAGTCTTGCTCTTGTGGTATACAACCTGATGTCGCGCATAAGGATACTGGAAACACAACAATTTCTCCTGAAACAACAACTTGAGCAACACAAGGAAAGATGTGTAGAGTGTACCAATAACAAGATTGTCACAATTTGTGAAAGCAAGTGTAAGGCTGCTGAACAAGGTGGTGGTGGTAGTGGTGGTGTTCTTAATTACAGTTATGACGAATACAATACTTGTGTTGATAACTACAGTGAGCATCATAATGAAGGCAATGGTGTCTATGATGTTAGTAATAGTGATGAGCGTAATATAAGTGGTGGTGCTGAGTGTGATGAGGTTAACCACATTGACATTATTGTTGAATACAATACTGTTGATAAATGTAATGAACACAATGTTGGTAGTGGTGTTGGTGATGACAGTTATAGTGATGCGTGTAATGTTAGTGGAGGAGGGAATGTGAGTGGTGGTGTCACCTATCATACATTCACACATGAACAGCGTCGTGCTCTGTGTAAACAAAGACTCCCACGAGGCCTTACAACTGGAAGTGCACTTAAAAAACTCATGGACCAGGGTAACACTGTTGACACTGATAAGGTCTGCTATTTATATGAAATTTTTTTTCATTATGCTGAGAAACTCAACAAGATCCCAGGACTACTATAATGGATCAAAACTCGTATAAACTTTCTATATTAAGCTGGAATATTGTATCACTTAGAAAAAGACTTCCTGACCTTCATCATAAAGTAACCACTGAACCCATTGATGTTGTGTGTCTACAAGAGTGCAGAGTCCCTGAAAAATCCCAACCCCCTAAATTACCATCATTTGTTGCATATAACCTCAAATCTACTAACTCTTGTGTTCTATATATTAAAAAATCACTTCCCCATCAACTTCTTGCACATAAGAAAACAGAGGGGCTACAATACCACGGTGTTAGGATTTATATTGGGAACTCTGCTCTCAACATATTTAACTTGTATGCTCCTGCTGATAAGTTTAATTACTTGGAGCTCCCAACTTGTGCTCAGTCTGAACCTACTCTTATTATTGGCGATTATAATGCGAGACACAAAAGCATTGGAAACTCACAGTTTGGTAATCGTAATGGTAATCAACTGTTGTCACTCTTAAACAGTCATGATAATGTGCAAATTGTAGGTGACCTTGAACCCACACATATCTATGGAGGCGTCCTTGATCTGTGTCTGGGCTTCAACATTACTTCTGCCAGCTGTGAGTCTTCCATTGTAACAGATATAGCGTCTGATCATTTCCCTAGGATAACCTCACTAGATATTGGTAATACTATCCTTCCTGGTAGGATATTCAAGCGGAAACGTTTTAATGTTCCCCCAGATCAGCATGATGACTTTGTTGCACATGTAACTGACTGGTATAATTCCTATGAATGTTCCTCTGTTGAGACCTTCAACAATGACCTTGTGAGCAGTATTCAGAACTACTTAGAGCCGCCACTGAAACCTCTTGGTACTCTAAACCCAACAAACTTCCATAATAATCATACCTTCTTCAAAACCATACTTATTACAATGATTCTAAACTTCGTACACTGAAACGTACTGCTCGCAGACTAGGCCTAGCCTATAGACAACATCGTACCCCTGAAATGCTGAGCCTCTTCCAAACTGCCCTTGCTGCTGCCAGAGATCGTATGACAGAACTGCGGCAAACAGACTGGGGAAAATTTGTCAACGGTCTTAATGCTCACACCCCACTTAGCCGGGCGAATGAGTTAGTCAGTGCTTGGGCTGCTACATCTAGCTATGACAATCTTCCCAGTGCCACACAGGCGAAATTAAATGACAAATATGACGCAAAGGAGAGACTTGTTTGCTTTATGCTCAACAAGGAAGATGACTGCAACATTCCTTTCACTAATTATGAACTTGATGCAGCACTAACTAAGGGCAACTCCACGTCGCCTGGTGAGGATGGTATTACTTACAACATACTCAGATTGCTGTGTCGAGTACAAGGTAATCCATTACTTGAATTATATAACATGAGCTATGTAACTGGGGAGCTCCATCAATCTTGGACCAACAGCCTCATCATTCCAATTCCTAAGCCCAATCAACAAAATGCATTTCGCCCAATATCTCTTACTACCCGCTTGTGTAAAACATTTGAGAGAATGATTCTTAATCGTCTCATGTACAGAATCAAACAATTCTTGTCTCCCCGGTTGCATGGTTTCATGCATGGAAGGAGTGTGCATCATTGCATAGCCACCTTTCTCACCCTGCACACTGACATCTCATACACTACTTTCCTTGACCTTAAATCCGCTTTTGATGTAGCCAACCGACATGTAATCATTAGTGAACTTGCCAGAATGGATGTTGGAGGATGGCTTCTCCGCTGGATTAAAGGCTACCTGTCCAACAGAAAGTCGTCTGTGTTGTTTCAGGGACATAGAAGTGTAACTAAAGACTTTGAATTAGGAACCCCACAGGGAGGTGTGCTCAGTCCCACACTATTATATATTTTGATTAATGCCTTACTTAATGCCATGCTTAGTCAGCCCCATCATTATATGATTAGTTTTGCTGATGATATAATGATTCACACCCTCGGATTCCCCAACACCCAAAACATTCTTAGTCATGAACTAGCGTCGTGTCAGGACCTGGGGTTGATATCTAGGCTTTGAGGTTCCACTACTTGGGCCTGTTGTAACGAGACTTTGTCGCCAATACAAAGAAAGACTGAGAGCACTTAGAGTTGTGGCTGGGTTTCACCCTAGGTATGGTGCTAATGTTAAAATTGTGAAAATGATGTATCTTGCTTATATTAGATGATTGGTTGATTATGCTGCGCCACTACTTGCCTTTGTGTCTGACTGGAAGCTTGGAGTGCTGGAAAAACTGCAGAACGAAGCAATGAGGATCATTTTAGGATGCCCTCGAGCTGCCAAAATTTTAAATATGCAAAAAGAACTTGATATTCCAAGCATCAGAGATATTGTTACTGAAATAAATATCCTAATTGGGGTTAATATGCTCAGGCAAGCCCAATCAAACCCCTGCACAGAAGCCCTCCAAACTTTCCTCAGCACTGGCGGACACTCCTCCAGATGGATTGAAAAAACTGGAACCGACCTCCGCATGAATCAGATACATGATCTATCTCAAGTAAGGCAACAGCGGCATTTCTCCGCTCCATGGGACATGACCCCATTCCAAACTACCATTCCTCCATTTCCCCCCAAAATACTTCTTAAATCACAACCAAAACTTCGCCTTGAAGCCAAACATGATGCCTTAAGCTGTATTGATAACTTAGTCACACAGCACACACTCTCGCAAATTATTTACGTTGATGGTTCTGTTCACCAATCCACTGGTGCAGCTGGTAGTGCTGCTGTTGTCGTACAGAGTGATGGCTCTCTTAAAGAAATTGGAGCACGCATCAATAATTGGGCCTCTACCCTTCAGACAGAACTGTTTGCCATACTCCTTGCACTGAAATGCATATATGTATCTAAGATTGACAGTTTAATTGTAACTGATTCTCTGTCATCCATAAATGCTCTCAACTCATTAAGCATAAATTGTGGCATGCTTTTGTCAGAAGCCAGACACAGGTATGGTAAGATTGTGGACAGTGGAGTCAGAGTGCACAAGCTGTGGATTCCATCTCACATTGGTCTTCAGATGCATGATATAACTGATAAATTGGCTAAGCTGTATGCTTTCAAAGAGGGAGTAGATTACAATCTTGGCTTGTCAGGTAGTAGTTTGAGAGCAATAATACGAAAAGAACTTCAAATGAATTTTATTGACTTAAGACTCAGGAAGATTGACACCAGTCAGTCCATCTATCATCATTCTATCATGCAGGAGGAGTCACATGTCTATGGTGCATCCAACAAAATAAGCAGACTCTTGGATGTCACTACCGCCCGGCTCCGGCTGGGTTACAAGTATCTATGGCAGGTTAAATCACCACCACCAAATGTAGACCAAACGAAATGTAAACTTTGCCAGATGGACTATTGTCACACCTTGCGTCATTATGTACTGGAGTGCGATAAAATTAATGAATTTAGAGACAACTCACTCAGAAATGTTCAAGAAATGGCAAAGCATTTTATCCACAGTGGTATATTACAGATCATTCTGGAGAAATACCCTGACTTTGCTAGCTGTAAATAAAGCATTACCACGTGTGTGTGTGTGTGTGTGTGTGTGTGTGTGTGTGTGTGTGTGTGTGTGTGTGTGTGTGTGTGTGTGTGTGTGTGTGTGTGTGTGTGTGTGTGTTTGTGTGTGTGTTTGTGTGTGTGTTTGTGTGTGTGTTTGTGTGTGTGTGTGTGTGTGTACTCACCAAGTTGAGGTTGCTGGGGTCGAGTCCAAGCTCCTGTGTGCGTGTGTACTCACCTAATTGTGGTTGCAGGGGTCGATACTCAGCTCCTGGCCCCGTGTGTGTGTGTGTGTGTGTGTGTGTGTGTGTGTGTGTGTGTGTGTGTGTGTGTGTGTGTGTGTTTGTGTGTTTGTGTACTCACCTATTTGTGGTTGCAGGGGTCGAGTCCTAGCTCCTGGCCCCGCCTCTTCACCGGTTTCTACTAGGCCCTCTCTCTCCCCGCTCCATGAGCTTTATCAAACCTCGTCTTAAAACTGTGTATGGTTCCTGCCTCCACTACGTCATTTTCTAGGCTATTCCACTGCCTTACAACTCTATGACTGAAGAAATACTTCCTACTATCTCTCTGACTCATTTGTGTCTTCAACTTCCAATTGTGGCCTCTTGTTTCTGAGTCCCCTCCCTGGAACATCCTGTCTTTGTCCACCTTGTCTATTCCACGCAGTATTTTATATGTCGTTATCATGTCTCCCCTGACCCTCCTGTCCTCCAGTGTGGTCAGGCCGATTTCCCTTAATCTTTCTTCATAGGACATTCCCCTTAGCTCTGTAACTAACCTTGTCGCAAACCTTTGTACTTTCTCTAGTTTCTTGACGTGCTTTATCAAGTGCGGGTTCCAAACAGGTGCTGCATACTCCAGTATGGGCCTGACATACACGGTGTACAGTGTCTTGAATGATTCCTTACTAAGGTATCGGAATGCTGTTCTCAGGTTTGCCAGGCGCCCATATGCTGCAGCAGTTATCTGATTGATGTGTGCTTCCGGAGACATGCTCGGTGTTATACTCACCCCAAGATCTTTCTCCTTGAGTGAGGTTTGCAGTCTTTGGCCACCTAGCCTATACTCTGTCTGTGGTCTTCTGTGCCCCTCCCCTATCTTCATGACTTTGCATTTGGCAGGATTAAATTCGAGATGCCATTTGCTGGACCAGGTGTCCAGTCTGTCCAGGTCTCTTTGAAGTCCTGCCTGGTCCTCATCAGATTTAATTCTCCTCATTAACTTCACATCATCTGCAAACAGGGACACTTCTGAGTCTAACCCTTCCGTCATGTCGTTCACATATACCAAAAATAGCACTGGTCCTAGGACCGACCCCTGTGGGACCCCGCTCGTCACAGGTGCCCACTGTGATACATCATTACGTACCATGACTCGTTGTTGCCTCCCTGTCAGGTATTCTCTGATCCATTGCAGTGCCCTTCCTGTTATATGCGCCTGATGCTCTAGCTTCTGCACTAATCTCTTGTGAGGAACTGTGTCAAAGGCCTTCTTGCAGTCCAAAAAGTTGCAATCAACCCACCCCTCTCTCTCTTGTCTTACTTCTGTTATTTTATCATAAAACTCCAGAAGGTTTGTGACACAGGATTTGCCTTCCGTGAATCAGTGCTGGTTGGTATTTATACTCCTGTTCCATTCCAGGTGCTCCACCACTCTCCTCCTGATAATCTTCTCCATAATTTTGCATACTATACACGTCAATGACACAGGTCTATAGTTTAGTGTGTGTGTGTGTGTGTGTGTGTGACTCAACAATCAATATTTGCACCAATAACTCATTACAGTTGTGACCGGGTGTGGAAGTGTGAATTGCTCCGTACTCTATAATTTGTTCATGATTGTAGCCATGTATAAACGTAAGTAACCATTCTTACAGGATTCATTACCTTTGTAACTTGTGAGTTCATTACCTTTGTACCTAGTTCAGCTATCAAAACTTTGGGGGCCCAGTCCCTGGACCCATTACATACCTCTGTAATCTGTTAATACCTTTGTAACTTGTCATGATTGTGACCCGACCTACCTGGAGTTCATTGCCTTTGAAAATTGTGAGTTCATTATCTTTGTAATTGTGAGGTCATCACCTCCGTAACTTTCTCAGCTATCAAAACTTTGGAGTCCAGTCCCTGGACCAATTATGTACCTCTGTAATCTTTTGACTACCGCCCACAGGATGGGTATGGGGTGCATAATAAACATATTAAACTAACTTAAACTAACACTGGTTTTTAAACACTTTGACCACTGTTATTTAAACGCTCTGAAAACTTATTTAAACACTCTGAACACTGTTATTTAAACACTCTGAACAATGTTTTTAAACACTTTTGAGCACTCTTTATTAAACACTGTTAAAGTTCCACAACTCTATGGCGGAAACCTGAGGTACTTAATTATTGGTTAATCTAGGGAACAGTGACTTTCCTGGTGTTCACGAGGCACATGATTATAGTTGTGGAAAATGTTTTCAAATACAACAGAAACCTGTTTTACTACATTAAATGAAAAAATAAACTAATCACACGTTCCATAATGAAATTTTTGTGTCGTTCCATAATGGAACTTTTGTGTCTGAAACTACCCAGCAGACTTTCCGTGGTGGAATTCATCGAGGAAACAACTTCCACCAACACGTTTCATCCGAGAACTTTTATGGGGTAAAACTCACACCCAAATGTTCCAGGGTGTGAGTTTTGCTTCATAAACGTGAGGTTATTTAGTTGGTGATGGTTCCCATAAAAATAGTCCATAATTAATAAACAGATTTACGGAAGAATATTTGTCAAAAATTATACAATTTTATACTTACAAATGTAAATATATTTAGAAATATGCATGCATGTAAATATATATAAGCAGAGACAGGTACACAATTAGAACAGTTTCTTGGTAGAAAGAATACAGATACTGTTAGTCTGAGGATAAAACACCTACCTGCAGCTCGTCGCACTGCTACTGCTTGTTCCTCTTCACATTATTTAATCTCGTTATTTGCGCTTAACTGAGATTTAATTAGGAAAAATCTAGGTTAAACGTTACATAACGAATATAAAATTCCAGGTATTTTTTGCGATCGTTTAGAAACGGACATGTAAACACGCTAGAAAACAGTATGACTATCATGAAGAATGTTAAATTTAAGGAGAAACGCTGAGAAAGTCTACGGTTAGCACCCGCCGCGTTTCACTACTCCATTCCCATCCTGTGCGTGGTTTACCTGGAGTTTACCTGGAGAGAGTTCCGGGGTTCAACGCCCCCGCGGCCCGGTCTGTGACCAGGCCTCCTGGTGGATCAGAGCCTGATCAACCAGGCTGTTGCTGCTGGCTGCACGCAAACCAACGTACGAGCCACAGCCCGGCTGATCAGGAACTGACTTTAGGTGCTTGTCCAGTGCCAGCTTGAAGACTGCCAGGGGTCTGTTGGTAATCCCCCTTATGTGTGCTGGGAGGCAGTTGAACAGTCTCGGGCCCCTGACACTTATTGTATGGTCTCTTAACGTGCTAGTGACACCCCTGCTTTTCATTGGGGGGATGTTGCATCGTCTGCCAAGTCTTTTGCTTTCGTAGTGAGTGATTTTCGTAAGTTCGGTACTAGTCCCTCTAGGATTTTCCAGGTGTATATGATCATGTATCTCTCCCTCCTGCATTCCAGGGAATACAGGTTTAGGAACCTCAAGCGCTCCCAGTAATTGAGGCGTTTTATCTCCGTTATGCGCGCCGTGAAAGTTCTCTGTACATTTTCTAGGTCGGCAATTTCACCTGCCTTGAAAGGTGCTGTTAGTGTGCAGCAATATTCCAGCCTAGATAGAACAAGTGACCTCCTGGTAGTCAAAAGATGTACATAAAGGGTCCAGGGACTGGGGCCCCAAAGTTCTGACAGCTGAACAAGGTACAAAGGTAATGAATTCACAAGTTACAAAAATAATGAATCATGTAAGTAAATTTACTTATGTTTATACGTGGTTACCGTCATGAACAAATTATAAATTAATGAGCAATTCACACATCCACACCCGGTCACATCTGTAATGAGTTTTCAGTGCAAATATTAATTGTTGGGTCACACACACACACACACACACACACACACACACACACACACACACACACACACACACACACAAATAGGTGAGTCCACACACACACACGAGCGTACATACACACACGAGCACACGCACTCATGCATGTATGAGTACACAAATACACACGCAAACAAGCACACAAGCACACACACACAAACACACACACACACACACACACACACACACACACACACACACACACACACACACACACACACACACACACACACACGTGGTAATGCTTTATTTACAGAGTGCATATCAGAGTATTTTTCCAGAATGGTCTGTAATATACCACTGTGGATAAAATATTTTGACATATCTTGAACATTTCTGAGTGAGTTGTCTCTGAATTCATTAATTTAATCACACTCCAGTACATAATGACGCAGGGTGAGATATTTCGTTTGGTCTACATCTGGTGGTGATGATTTAACCTGCCAAAGATACTTGTAACCCAGCCGGGGCCGGGCGGTAGTTACATCCAAGAGTCTGCTTATTTTGTTGGATGCATCATAGACATGTGGCTCCTCCTGCATGATAGAATGATGATAGATGGACTGACTTGTGTCAATCTCCCAGAGTCTTAAGTCAATAAAATTCAGTTGAAGTTCTTTTCGTATTATTGTTCTCAAACTGCTAACTGACAAGCCAAGATTGTAATCTACCCACTCTTTGAAAGCATACAGCTTAGCCAGTTTATCAGTTCTGTCATACATCTGAAGACCAATGTGAGATGGAATCCACAGCATGTGCACTCTGACTCCACTGTCCACAATCCTACCATGCCTGTGTCTGGCTTCTGACACAAGCATACCACAATTTATACTTAATGAGTTGAGAGCATTTATTGATGACAGAGAATCAGTTACAATTAAAGTGTCAAGCTTAGATACATGGACGCATTTCAGTGCAAGGAGTATGGCAAATAGTTCTGTTTGAAAGGTAGAGGCCCAGTTATTGATGGGTGCTCCAATTTCTTTATGAGAGCCATCACTCTGTACGACAACAGCAGCACTACCAGCTGCACCAGTGGATTGGTGAACAGAACCATCAACGAATATAATTTGTGTAAGAGTGTGCTGTATGACTAAGTTATCAATACAGCTTAAGGCATCATGTTTGGCTTCAAGGCGAAGCTTTGGTTGTGACTGAAGAAGTATTTTGTGGGGAAATGGAGGAATGGTAGTTTGGAATGGGGTAATATCCCATGGAGCGGAGAGGTGCCGCTGTTGCCTTACTTAACACAGATCATGTATCTGGTTCATGTGGATGTCGGTTCCAATTTGTTCGATTCATCTGGAGGGTTGTTCACGAGTGCTGAGGAAAGTTTGGAGGGCTTCTGTCCATGGATTTGAATGGGCCTCCCTGAACATATTAGCACCAGTTAGGTTATTTCTTTCAGTAACACGATTTCTGATGCTTGGAATATCCAGCTCTTTCCGCATATTTAAAATTTTGGCATTACGAGAGCGTCCTAGAATGATCCTCATTGCTTCGTCCAGCAGTTTTTCCAGCCCTCCATCAAGCTTCCAGTCAGACACAAGAGCAAGTAGTGGCGCAGCTTAATCAACCAATCATCTAATATAAGCAAGATAAGCTATTTTCATCACTTGTCCAGTCTTTTTAATTTTTCCTCCTCTCTCTCAACCTGTCTTCTTCTTTTCTTCTTACTCTCGTGGCATGATAACAGTTCAGTAATTACCGAAATTTCATCAGAGGTTCCCCATCAAGTTAAATACAAATAGGAACTGAGTGTCACACTAAAGAGCTAAATAGACAGTGAATTGTACCTTCACACCGTGTGGAGCTGCATAGCTCCCATGGGTTTAGCGCTTCACGTGCAAAATTATATTAAATCTGATGTGTTGACTACTTACGTGAATTAAGTTGTCAGTTTATTTGTCCAGAACAACTGATTAATATTACATCTTTTATGTATGTTAATTAATTGCAAAGTAATATATAACTTGGTGTAGTAGGATATATAATGTAGTTTAAATGTAGCGAAGGAAAGTTTCATGGTATATATTAAGTTAGCTATATAATTCAATTAACTGACAATATATTAGCCGTGACTGTAAAATTTTAGAGAGGCTAATTCTTGTTTTCATTTATTTTTTGCTAAAGTTGTTTTCTAAAAACATTAACATTCATCTTGGGTATGATGACACAACATTCAGAACAAGTGTTTAGTGGGGCTACGTTTAGTGGGGCTACGTTTAGTGGGGCTACGTTTAGTGGGGCTACGTTTCGTTAAGGAATTAAGTTCATTAGACTCAATAATAGACGTGAATAAATTATCTGTGAACAGTCTTACTTGCTGCTATGACCACTCTACATGTAATATTCGTCTCTTCTTATTATTATGCAGTGATTTCACGAATTTTAAGAACTTCAACAAAAATGGATCAATCTGTCAGGTCCAAACTACACTCTCACCAGGTCCACACTACACTCTCACCAGGTCCACACTACACTCTCACCAGGTCCACACTACACTCTCACCAGGTCCACACTACACTCTCACCAGGTCCACACTACAATCTCACCAGGTCACTCTCACCAGGTCCACACTACACTCTCACCAGGTCCACACTACACTCTCACCAGGTCCACACTACACTCTCACCAGGTCCACACTACACTCTCACCAGGTCCACACTACACTCTCACCAGGTCCACACTACACTCTCACCAGGTCCACACTACACTCTCACCAGGTCCACACTACACTCTCACCAGGTCCACACTACACTCTCACCAGGTCCACACTACACTCTCACCAGGTCCACACTACACTCTCACCAGGTCCACACTACACTCTCACCAGGTCCACACTACACTCTCACCAGGTCCACACTACACTCTCACCAGGTCCACACTACACTCTCACCAGGTCCACACTACACTCTCACCAGGTCCACACTACACTCTCACCAGGTCCACACTACACTCTCACCAGGTCCACACTACACTCTCACCAGGTCCAGACTACACTCTCACCAGGTCCAGACTACACTCTCACCAGGTCCACACTACACTCTCACCAGGTCCACACTACACTCTCACCAGGTCCACACTACACTCTCACCAGGTCCACACTACACTCTCACCAGGTCCACACTACACTCTCACCAGGTCCACACTACACTCTCACCAGGTTCACACTACACTCTCACCAGGTCCACACTACACTCTCACCAGGTCCACACTACACTCTCACCAGGTCCACACTAAACTATCACGAGGTTAACACTACTCTCTCACCAGGTCCACACTACACTATCACCAGGTCCCCACTTCACTCTCACCAGGTCCACACTACTCTCTCACCAGGTCCACACTACACTCTCACCAGGTCAACACTACACTATCACCAGGTCCACACTACACTCACCAGGTCCACACTACACTCTCACCAGGTCCACACTACACTCTCACCAGGTCCACACTACACTCTCACCAGGTCCACACTACACTATCACCAGGTCCACACTACACTCTCACCAGGTCCACACTACACTCTCACCAGGTCCACACTACACTCTCACCAGGTCCACACTACACTCTCACCAGGTCCACACTACACTCTCACCAGGTCCACACTACACTCTCACCAGGTCCAGACTACACTCTCACCAGGTCCACACTACACTATCACCAGGTCCACACTACACTCACCAGGTCACCAGGTCCACACTTCACTCTCACCAGGTCCACACTACACTCTCACCAGGTCCACACTACACTCTCACCAGGTCCACACTACACTCTCACCAGGTCCACACTACACTCTCACCAGGTCCACACTACACTCTCACCAGGTCCACACTACACTCTCACCAGGTCCACACTACACTCTCACCAGGTCCACACTACACTCTCACCAGGTCCACACTACACTCTCACCAGGTCCACACTACACTCTCACCAGGTCCACACTACACTCTCACCAGGTCCACACTACACTCTCACCAGGTCCACACTACACTCTCACCAGGTCCACACTACACTCTCACCAGGTCCACACTACACTCTCACCAGGTCCACACTACACTCTCACCAGGTCCATACTACACTCTCACCAGGTCTACACTACACTCTCACCAGGTCCACACTACACTCTCACCAGGTCTTCACTACACTCTCACCAGGTCCACACTACACTCTCACCAGGTCCACACTACACTCTCACCAGGTCCACACTACACTCTCACCAGGTCCAGACTACACTCTCACCAGGTCCACACTACACTCTCACCAGGTCCACACTACACTCTCACCAGGTCCACACTACACTCTCACCAGGTCCACACTACACTCTCACCAGGTCCACACTACACTCTCACCAGGTCCACACTACACTCTCACCAGGTCCACACTACACTCTCACCAGGTCCACACTACACTCTCACCAGGTCCACACTACACTCTCACCAGGTCCACACTACACTCTCACCATGTCCACACTACACACTCACCAGGTCCACACTACACTCTCACCAGGTCCACACTACACTCTCACCAGGCCCACACTACACTCACCAGGTCCACACTACACACTCACCAGGTCCACACTACACTCTCACCAGGTCCACACTACACTCTCACCAGGCTCACACTACACTCTCACTCTCACTCACCAGGTCCACACTACACTCTCACCAGGTCCTCACTTAACTCTCACCAGGTCCACACTACACTCTCACCAGGTCCACACTACACTCTCACCAGGTCCACACTACACTCTAACCAGGTCCACACTACACTCTCACCAGGTCCACACTACACTCTCACCAGGTCCACACTACACTCTCACCAGGTCCACACTACACTCACCAGGTCCACACTACACTCTCACCAGGTCCACACTACACTCTCACCAGGTCCACACTACACTCTCACCAGGTCCACACTACACTCTCACCAGGTCCACACTACACTCTCACCAGGTCCACACTACACTCTCACCAGGTCCACACTACACTCTCACCAGGTCCACACTACACTCTCACCAGGTCCACACTACACTCTCACCAGGTCCACACTACACTCTCACCAGGTCCACACTACACTCACCAGGTCCACACTACACTCTCACCAGGTCCACACTACACTCTCACCAGGTCCACACTACACTCTCACCAGGTCCACACTACACTCTCACCAGGTCCACACTACACTCTCACCAGGTCCACACTACACTCTCACCAGGTCCACACTACACTCTCACCAGGTCCACACTACACTCTCACCAGGTCCACACTACACTATCACCAGGTCCACACTACACTCTCACCAGGTCCACACTACACTCTCACCAGGTCCACACTACACTCTCACCAGGTCCACACTACACTCTCACCAGGTCCACACTACACTCTCACCAGGTCCACACTACACTCTCACCAGGTCCACACTACACTCTCACCAGGTCCACACTACACTATCACCAGGTCCACACTACACTCTCACCAGGTCCACACTACACTCTCACCAGGTCCACACTACACTCTCACCAGGTCCACACTACACTCTCACCAGGTCCACACTACACTCTCACCAGGTCCACACTACACTCTCACCAGGTCCACACTACACTCTCACCAGGTCCACACTACACTCTCACCAGGTCCACACTACACTCTCACCAGGTCCACACTACACTCTCACCAGGTCCACACTACACTCTCACCAGGTCCACACTACACTCTCACCAGGTCCACACTACACTCTCACCAGGTCCACACTACACTCTCACCAGGTCCACACTCACCAGGTCCACACTCACTCTCACCAGATCCACACTACACTCTCACCAGGTCCACACTACACTCTCACCAGGTCCACACTACACTCTCACCAGGTCCACACTACACTCTCACCAGGTCCACACTACACTCACCAGGTCCACACTACACTCTCACCAGGTCCACACTACACTCTCGCAAGGTCAAATCTACACCCTCACCAGGTCCACACTACACCCTCACCAGGTCCACACTACACCCTCACCAGGTCCACACTACACTCTCACCAGGTCCACACTACACTCTCACCAGGTCCACACTACACTCACTAGGTTCACATTACACTCTCACCAGGTCCAGACTACACTGTCACGAGGTTCACACTACTCTCACCAGGTCCAGACTACACTCTCACTAGGCTCACACTACACTCTCACCAGGTCCACACTACACTCACCAGGTCCAGACTACATTCTTACCAGGTCCACACTACACTCTCTCCAGGTCCACACTACACTCTCACCAGGTCCAGACTACACTCTCACCAGGTTCAATCTCCACTATCACCAGGTCCACATTACACTCTCACCAGGTCCACACTACACTCTCACCAGGTCCACACTACACTCTCACCAGGTCCTCACTACATTCTCACCAGGTCCACACTACACTCTTACCAAGTCCACACTACATTCTCAACTACACTCACCAGGTCCAGACTACACTCTCACCAGGTCCACACTACACTCTCACCAGGTCCACACTACACTCTCACCAGGTCAAAACTACACTCTCACCAGGTCCACTACACTACAGGTCCACACTACTCACCAGGTCCACACTACACTCTCACCAGGTCCACACTACACTCTCACCAGGTCCACACTACACTCTCACCAGGTCCACACTACACTCTCACCAGGTCCAGACTTCACTCTCAAGTTGTACACTACACTCTCACCAGGTCCACACTACACTCACCAGGTCCACACTACACTCTCACCAGGTCCACACTACACTCTCACCAGGTCCACACTACACTCTCACCAGGTCCACACTACACTCACCAGGTCCACACTACACTCTCACCAGGTCCACACTACACTCTCACCAGGTCCACACTACACTCTCACCAGGTCCACACTACACTCACCAGGTCCACACTACACTCACCAGGTCCACACTACACTCTCACCAGGTCCACACTACACTCACCAGGTCCACACTACACTCACCAGGTCCACACTACACTCTCACCAGGTCCACACTACACTCTCACCAGGTCCACACTACACTCTCACCAGGTCCACACTACAGGTCCACACTACACTCACCAGGTCCACACTACACTCACCAGGTCCACACTACACTCACCAGGTCCACACTACACTCTCACCAGGTCCACACTACACTCTCACCAGGTCCACACTACACTCACCAGGTCCACACTACACTCACCAGGTCCACACTACACTCTCACCAGGTCCACACTACACTCTCCAGGTCCACACTACACTCTCACCAGGTCCACACTACACTCTCACCAGGTCCACACTACACTCTCACCAGGTCCACACTACACTCTCACCAGGTCCACACTACACTCACCAGGTCCACACTACACTCTCACCAGGTCCACACTACACTCTCACCAGGTCCACACTACACTCTCACCAGGTCCACACTACACTCTCACCAGGTCCACACTACACTCTCACCAGGTCCACACTACACTCTCACCAGGTCCACACTACACTCTCACCAGGTCCACACTACACTCTCACCAGGTCCACACTACACTCTCACCAGGTCCACACTACACTCTCACCAGGTCCACACTACACTCTCACCAGGTCCACACTACACTCTCACCAGGTCCACACTACACTCTCACCAGGTCCACACTACACTCTCACCAGGTCCACACTACACTCTCACCAGGTCCACACTACACTCACCAGGTCCACACTACACTCTCACCAGGTCCACACTACACTCTCACCAGGTCCACACTACACTCTCACCAGGTCCACACTACACTCTCACCAGGTCCACACTACCCTCTCACCAGGTCCACACTACACTCTCACCAGGTCCACACTACACTCTCACCAGGTCCACACTACACTCTCACCAGGTCCACACTACACTCTCACCAGGTCCACACTACACTCTCACCAGGTCCACACTACACTCTCACCAGGTCCACACTACACTCTCACCAGGTCCACACTACACTCTCACCAGGTCCACACTACACTCTCACCAGGTCCACACTACACTCTCACCAGGTCCACACTACACTCTCACCAGGTCCACACTACACTCTCACCAGGTCCACACTACACTCACCAGGTCCACACTACACTCTCACCAGGTCCACACTACACTCTCACCAGGTCCACACTACACTCTCACCAGGTCCACACTACACTCTCACCAGGTCCACACTACACTCTCACCAGGTCCACACTGCACTCTCACCAGGTCCACACAAGGTTCACACGACACTCTCACCAGGTCCACACTACACTCTCTTCATTCCTTTCTGCTGTTTTTAACTAGCTATTCCCTTTTTGCTCTGAATAAAATAACAAAAAATAAAAATGGGATTTATAACAAAAATTTCTGTAAGTTTGATGAAGATCTCGACTATTTACAATTAGTGATCCTCTCTATTCCTTGCAGGAATATCTCAACCAACTTCACCCAGTTAGGTGAAAAATACACAGAAGACTAAGTTTATGTTATTAATCCCGTGTGGAGGATGGCGACAAATATAACATGCCCAGACATGTTCTGCATACATCAAAAATTAAAAATTAAGCAAAATCTTGATCTTTAATATTCTTTCAAGATAGCGTGACCATAGTGTTGGTATTGTAACCTTGTCTAAACTCTCCAGGCTGAAGAATAGGTAGTTGAAATGAAGTTAAAATTCTTCATGTATCCTCTGATACAATGATAAAATGATATGCCTTGATATATAAAAAATATATATAAAAAGGTTTTAAGACACTTGTGCAACATCTGGGTATCTTTATTGTTAAACGTTTCGCCATCCAGTGGCTTTATCAATACAAATTCCAGGACAAGTTATATCCCAGAATTTGTATTGATAAAGCCACTGGATGGCGAAACGTCTACAATAAAGATACCCAGATGTTGCACATGTGTCTTAATTCATCTTGTCGGTATTATATACCATTCTTTCACAAAAAGGTTTTAGATGGTAGTATAAGAAAGTCGCATAATTGATGGTGATGATGTGTTTGATGATGTGATTGATGGTGATGATATGTGTGAACGACATCATCCAATGAATGGTTCTGAAAACCGACAAGTTGAAGAATTGAGACATGAAACGTATGGGAATCTTTAGTGAAGAAACGTTTCGCAACACAGTGGCTTCATCAGTCCAATACAAAGCAGGAAGGTATAAAGAGAGGATGAGTTTGAGGTAATCAGTCCCTCAGCCTGGAGTCGACATGTTCAGTCCATCACTCTTGTAGGAAGTACAGCATAGGGCCAAAGAGGTGGCTTATATACTGCAGTCACGTTAGACCAAGCAGGAGGAGGCGGGATCACAGTGGGACCTGCCACTAGTGTAAGTAGATCGTCGTCCAAAGGTTGGACAAGTGTTGAAGAATTCTCTGTATCAAAATCCCATGATGTTGTAGTGTCTGACAGATGTGATGAATGGTTTCGAAAACCGACTTTTTATTGGACTGATGAAGCCACTGTGTGGCGAAACGTTTCTTCAGTAAAGATTCCCATACGTTGCATAAGTATCTCAATTCTTCAACTTGTCGGTTTTCAAAACAAGTCATTTGATGATGTCGTTCACGCATATCATCACCATCAATCACATCATCACCAAACACATCATCGCCATCAATCACATTATCACCATCAATCACATCATCACCATCAGTCACATCACTATCAATCACATCACCATCAATCACATCATCATCAATCGCATCATCACCATCAATTATGCGACTTTCTTATACTACCATCTAAAACATTTTTAGATATTTTTTTATATATCAAGGCTTATCATTTTATCATTGTATCAGAGGATACATGAAGACTTTTAAGTTCATTCCAAATACCTATTCTTCAGTCTCGAGAGTTTAGGCAAGGTTTGAACACTTGTCCAACCTTCGGACGAAGACCTACTTACACTAGTGGATGGTCACACTGTGATCCCGCCTCCTGCTGCTTCCACTGCAGTATATAAGTCACCTGTTTGACCCTATGCTGTGAGGGACTGATTACCTCAAACTCCTCCTCTCCTTATTCCTTCCGGCTTCGTAGTGGCGAAACGTTTCTTCAATAAAAATTCCCATACGTTGCATAAGTGTCTTAATTTCTCGACATCATCCTACACATCTATAATAAAAAACTTAAGCTTTCCCGAAATGCCCGAAATGCTAAGAAATCAAAATTGTTATTAATATTTGCGACCACTGTCAGCCTCAGAGTTATCTCTGAGTTGCCAGACCTTGCTACGTGGAGGCCAGTGGTTCGTCTTTAAGGTCCACCCACTCACTTGCTGTGTTTTTGATGCTTTCCTCAGGTCCATGTGTCCAGGAGTCCATCTGTGTCCCCTCAGATGTTCTCCCTTCCCCACTTTCCCAAGGTCTGCCTTTGTAACCAGTATCTCCTTCTTTCCCAGGTCCATGTGTCCAGGAGTCATCTGTGTCCAGATGTTCTCCCTTCCCCACTTTCCCAAGGTCTGCCTATCTTCTTTGTCCAACCATCTGTATCTCCTTCCCCACTTTCCCAGGTCCATGTGTCCAGGAGTCCATCTGTCCGCCTCGGATATTCTCCCTTCCCCACTTTCCCAAGGTCTACCTCAGCAACAAGTATCTGCTTCTTTCCCAGGTCAATGTGTCCAGGAGTCAATCTGTGTCCCCTCAGATATTCTCCCTTCCCCACTTTCCCAAGGTCTGCCTTTGTAACCAGTATCTCCTTCTTTCCCAGGTCCATGTGTCCAGGAGTCCATCTGTCCGCCTCAGATATTCTCCCTTCCCCACTTTCCCAAGGTTTGCCTTTGTAACCAGTATCTTCTTTCCCAGGTCCATGTGTCCAGGAGTCCATCTGTGTCCCCTCAGATGTTCTCCCTTCCCCACTTTCCCAAGGTCTGCCTTTGTAACCAGTATCTCCTTCTTTCCCAGGTCCATGTGTCCAGGAGTCCATCTGTCCGCCTCAGATATTCTCCCTTCCCCACTTTCCCAAGGTCTGCCTCAGCAACCAGTATCTCCTTCTTTCCCAGGTCCATGTGTCCAGGAGTCAATCTGTGTCCCCTCAGATATTCTCCCTTCCCCACTTTCCCGAGGTCTGCCTTTGCAACCAGTATCTCATTCTTTCCCAGGTCCATGTGTCCAGGAGTCAATCTGTCCGCCTCAGATATTCCCCCTTCCCCACTTCCCCAGGGTGTTCTTGCTTTTCCCAGGTTCATGTGTACAGGAATCCAACCGTGGGCCCCCGGATGTCTCCCCTTCCTCACTTCCCTTAGGTTATTTTCCAGTCTCAGCCTTCCCCAGGTTATTTATCCCGAAGTCAGCTCAGCCACCCTCGGTGATTTAGCCAGATGAGAACGAGGCCTTGTCTAGCTGGTCTACGGTAGAGGCTGTCCAGATGGGGGGAATTACAGGAGGGGACACACAGAAATCTGCGTCCTGTAATTACGCCTACCAAGACAGTCTAGACCGTAAGTCAGCCAGACGCAGCCAAGCTACCGTCCAGTTCGGCCACCAAGGTCTGGCCACTCAATGAAATTTGGGAGTTCTATTTTTGTTATATGCTTTATTTACATTAAATATAAGATTTTTTTACTTAATTATTAATTTAAGTGTTTTGTTGCGACTTTGAGTGTTCATGTGTTAATCTGTTTGTCTACCTTCTCGAAAACTGTAATAAGTGTTGAATTTCATATTTTTATTTAGTTAGTTTTCTTACGTATTTACAAGATGCGTAGTGAGTTATATGCGCTTGTGCACAATGAAAGTTACATTGTATGACTTTTTGGGTTATCCTGGGTAATGTACACATATGTTAATAGGAATGATAATTTGTGTAACTGTATTTACGAGTACCTGAACTTAAAGTAAGCTTACTGACACACATTTGTTTTTACGCTCATTTGCGCATTTCCGCATAGGCAGCCTGCAGATTCACCATCATTCATTCACTAACAAAACTATACACACACATACACACACACACATACACACACACACACACACACACACACACACACACACACACACACACACACACACACACACACACACACACACACACACACACACACAATATATATATAAATGTTTTGGGATAAAAATAAAAACTAGAAGCCGTTGATATTTGATCTATTAACAAAAAGATTTTTGATGGTGGCTGCTGCAGACTGGTCAGTACGTCTCTGTCTTACTAAGATTCAACATTATGCTGTCATGTATTGTGATGTTTGAATGTTAGCGAATATTATCAAAATAATGGTGTGTTATAATTTACTGCGATGTTTAAATGTTATCATGTATTATACCTGAACGGTGTGGAACACAATGTTATTTATTTTTTCTTAATGATTATAATTTAAATAATACTTAACGTTAATGTTTAGATAGTGTTTACGTCGTACCTGAACATTGTGCTGCTCATAGCAATTAAAAATAGTAAACTTCCATTTATAAATAACTGCTAATATTATTATTTTTTAGTGCGTAAAACATTCTTAAAATTTGTAGTGGTTTATAATTCAACTAAAATCGTCGAGAGACTTGAGTCTTATGTTGGGGAAGAAGCGGGGAAAAATAACAAAAAAAAGATAACCTGGTATACAAAATAAGGATGAACTAGTGTGGGATATAAGGTTGACCTGGTATACAAAATAAGGTTAAAGTGGAACTGGACACAAGGAAGTAGGTATGAAACACAATGGAAGTAGGGCAACACAACACAATGGAACAACTTAGGCAACACAACACAATGGAACATTAGAACAACTTAGGCAACACAACACAATGGAACATTAGAACACAACACAATGGAACATTAGAACAACTTAGGCAACACAACACAATGGAACATTAGAACAACTTAGGCAACACAACACAATGGAACATTAGAACAACTTAGGCAACACAACACAATGGAACATTAGAACAACTTAGGCAACACAACACAATGGAACATTAGAACAACTTAGGCAACACAACACAATGGAACATTAGAACAACTTAGGCAACACAACACAATGGAACATTAGAACAACTTAGGCAACACAACACAATGGAACATTAGAACAACTTAGGCAACACAACACAATGGAACATTAGAACAACTTAGGCAACACAACACAATGGAACATTAGAACAACTTAGGCAACACAACACAATGGAACATTAGGCAACACAACACAATGGAACATTAGAACAACTTAGGCAACACAACTAAGCTGACCAACACAATTCCTCACGAAGCTGTTTTATCAGCGTAATTTATTCTCGTGTATTTACATTGTTCATTATCTATTACTATAAATCACCATTTATTCCCAAAATCTCAAATCATCTTCAACCACCCAACTCCACAACTCATCTTCAACCACCCAACTCCACAACTCATCTTCAACCACCCATCTCCACAACTCATCTTCAACCACCCATCTCCACAACTCATCTTCAACCACCCATCTCCACAACTCATCTTCAACAACCCATCTCCACAACTCATCTTGAACCACCCATCTCCACAACTCATCTTCAACCACCCATCTTCACAACTCATCTTCAACCACCCATCTCCACAACTCATCTTCAACAACCCATCTCCACAACTCATCTTCAACCACCCATCTCCACAACTCATCTTCAACCACCCATCTCCACAACTCATCTTCAACCACCCATCTCCACAACTCATCTTCAACCACCCATCTACACAACCACCCATCTCCACAACTCATCTTCAACAACCCATCTCCTCAACTCATCTTCAACCACCCATCTCCACAACTCATCTTCAACCACCCATCTCCAACTCATCTTCAACAATCTCCATCTCTTCAACCACCAACCACCCATCTCCACAACTCATCTTCAATCACCCATCTTCACAACTCATCTTCAACCACCCATCTCCACAACTCATCTTCAACAACCCATCTCCACAACTCATCTTCAACCACCCATCTCCACAACTCATCTTCAACTACCCATCTCCACAACTCATCTTCAACTACCCATCTCCACAACTCATCTTCTACAATCCATCTCCACATATCATCTTCAACCACCCATCTCCACAACTCATCTTCAACTACCCATCTCCACAACTCATCTTCAACAACCCATCTCCACATATCATCTTCAACCACCCATCTCCACAACTCATCTTCAACCACCCATCTTCACAACTCATCTTGAGCCACTCATCTCCACAACTCATCTTCAACCCCCATCTTCACACCTCATCTTCAACCGTCTCTTACCACACCTCACTATAAAACATCCATTACCTCAACTCGTCGGCATCAATCATCCCAACCCACCATCAATAACAAGAACTCACCATCAGCCATTCATTACAACCCACCATGAATAACCACAACTCACCATCAACCCTCCATATCCACAACTTACCATCAACTCATTATATAGCATCCATCACCACAACTCACCATCAATCATCCATCACAACTCACCCCAACCATTCACCAGCACAACTCACTACCAACCATTCACATTATGTGAAACACGACTCACGTGTGTCTATACAAGTGTGAACAACATTTAGCGTTTTATGTGTGTTTTATTCCAGATCAAAGTGTTCAGTACATGTTTTGTTTATGATCAACATGTTCATTCAATGTTCTAGCCATATCAACGTGTTCAGTACATGTTCTGTACAACATCGAAATTGTATGTGAATTTAAAGGCAAGAAAATTTTCCAACCAGCTTCATTTTTTTAAGAAAAACCTATAATGAATTTGTTAGTTTCTGGCTTGCGAAAATCTTCTCTTGAATCTAGTAACTGCTGGCTTAACACATACAGTGTTAAGACAGTGTTAAGACAGTGTTAAGACAGTGTTAAGACAGTGTTAAGACAGTGTGACTTTGTATATGGTCAAAGTCGGACTGAAACGTCATCGTGAGCTTCCCTCTCACATGTGCGAGTTATTTGTGTATTGTTCCAGTCACGGTATTGTGTCTTTTAGTTATTTATTTCCTACATTCTTAATCATGGGTCGCTAATATTACTTCTACATGGTTACTCATGGGTCCCACATAGCTTCCTATATGGTTACTCATAGGTCCCTCATAACTTCCTTATGTGGTTACTCATAGGTCCCTCATAACTTCCTTGTATGGTTACTCATAGGTCCCTCATAACTTCCTTATGTGGTTACTCATAGGTGCATCATAACTTCCTATATGGTTACTGATAGGTCCCTCATAACTTCCTTGTGTGGTTACTCATGGATCCCTCATAACTTCCTTGTATGGTTACTCATAGGTCCCTTATAACTTCCTTATGTGGTTACTCAAAGGTTCCTCATAACTTCCTTGTATGGTTACTCACGAGTCCCTCATAACTTCCTTGTGTGGTTACTCATAGGTCCCTCATAACTTCCTTATGTGGTTACTCAAACGTCCATCATAACTTCCTTGTATGGTTACTCATAGGACCCTCATAACTTCCTTGTGTGGTTACTCAAAGGTCCCTCATAACTTCCTTGTGTGGTTATTCATAGGTCCCTCATAACTTCCTTGTGTGGTTACTCATAGGTCCCTCATAACTTCCTTGTGTGGTTACTCATAGGTCCCTCATAACTTCCTTGTGTGGCTACTCATAGGTCCCTCATAACTTCCTTGTGTGGTTACTCATAGGTCACTCATAACTTCCTTGTGTGGTTACTCATAGGTCCCTCATAACTTCCTTGTGTGGTTACTCATAGGTCCCTCATAACTTCCTTGTGTGGTTACTCATAGGTCCCTCATAACTTCCTTGTGTGGTTACTCAAAGGTCCCTCATAACTTCCTTGTATGGTTACTCATAGGACCCTCATAACTTACTTGTGTGGTTACTCAAAGGTCCCTCATAACTTCCTTGTGTGGCTACTCATAGGTCCCTCATAACTTCCTTGTGTGGTTACTCATAGGTCCCTCATACCTTCCTTGTATGGTTACTCATAGGTCCCTCATAACTTCCTTGTGTGGCTACTCATAGGTCCCTCATAACTTCCTTGTGTGTTTACTCATTAGTCCCTCACATATTTCTTGCAACATCGAATGCAAGAAATATGTAGTGTTGTTATTATGTTCAGTTTAAACCTACATTTCATTACTGCTTCCCTCAGCAGAGTAGCTGAAAAATATTTTGGATGAGGTTCATAGTGTTAATTTCGGTCTGCTACATCAACTCAAACTGTGGTCACCTTGTATTTGTTTTCTAAGACATGCGTGACTTACAGGGAAAGGATTCTAACCTGGAAAGGAAACACCAGAAAAAATGACAATAATTATAAACGCAAAGAAAAGCACAGACATGTGAACACATGTCTTAACATGCACATTGGGACAGAAAGAATAAACAAGCAATTTATTAACTCTCCATCACCAATATTAGCCATCAACCAGCTATAATTTCAACTAATCATCAACCATCCCTCACTATAACTCACCTACAAACATGCAACACCACAACATATTATCAACTATTCATAACATCTTACCATCACCCATCAGTATTTTCAACTTATCAAAGCTGATAACATATCTCCATCGACTATCACCGACCACAACTCACAATTAACATTAAATCACTTCAATTTACCCATCAACCATCTATCACAGCAACTATCAACCATCCCTTACCTAAAATGTCCATCATCCATACACCATTACAACTAACTTTCAACCATTCATTTCGGTTCATCCACAATTCATCACGATATCTGTCCAACAGTGCGTCACCTTAACTTTTCAACCGTCGACACTGTTTTCCGTAGCATTCACGGTCATATATGCCGGTGTGAACAAGAATCATTTTGTGATTTGTGAGTATATGTTCAGCTTAAATCTGTTACATGTTGTTTTGAGAGAAGTTTATCATTGTCCATGAGTTACTCTGAGCTCCTTTGATCAATTCATTAACCCTCATTTAAATGCCACGGTAAATAAGAAAAATATATTAGTGCTTTGTTTATTTGTGTTAACTGCTTTGCGAGAGCTGATGGTTAATGTTTATTGATCAGGAAGATTATTATGAAATGTGTTGATGAATAGAAGAAAATCAGATTCGAAAGAAGGAAGAGGATCAAGATCTCTTCACCGGGCGAGACACCTTCCTCAAAGTTACTGTAGCTAGACTGTGGGGACGATCTCTGGTGTTCTCACTCTCATCAGGTCTGTTCATTCCTTTTTGCTGTTTTTTTAACACAACTCTCGAGAGTGAAGTAAAGGCAGGTAGAATAAAGTTATGTCATTGTAACAACTCCTAAACAGTAAAGGAAATCAAGTCCCAAACATCTAAGCTAATACGGATTCCATTATATAATAATCGTTCATATGTAAAAAAAAAAATCTTAAAATGTTTAAGTATGTTTTAATAAACTGATAAACCGGGACGAGCCCAAAACACTCCCTTTTTAAAGCTGCCCAAAATGCTAAATGTTAAATAATTACATGTCAGTTTATAAGAAATCTAATTAGTCATTATTATTTGCGACCACTGACTGTCAGCATCAGAGTTATCTCTGAGTTACCAGACCTTGCCACGTGGAGGCCAGTGGTTCGTCTTTAAGGTCCCCCCCCACTTACTGTGTTTTTGATGCTTTCCTCAGGTCCATGTGTTCAGGAGTCCATCTGTGTCCCCTCAGATGTTCTCCCTTCCCGACTTTCCCAACGTCTACCTCAGCAACCAGTATCTCCTTCTTTCCCTGGTCCATGTGCCCAGGAGTCTATCTGTGTCCCCTCAGATATTCTTCATTCCCCACTTTCCCAAGGTCTGCCTTTGTAACCAGTATCTCCTTCTTTCCCAGGTCCATGTGTCCAGGAGTCCATCTGTCCGCCTCAGATATTCTCCCTTCCCCACTTTCCCAAGGTCTGCCTTTGTAACCAGTATCTACTTCTTTCCCAGATCCATGTGTCCAGGAGTCCATCTGTCCGCCTCAGATATTCTCCCTTCCCCACTTTCCCAGATATCTCCCTTCCCCACTTTCCCAAGGTCTGCCTTTGTAACCAGTGGTCCATGTGTCCAGGATTCCATCTGTCCGCCTCAGATATTCTCCCTTCCCCACTTTCCCAAGGTCTGCCTCAGTAACCAGTATCTCCTTCTGTCCCAGGTCCAGGTGTCCAGGAGTTCATCTGTGTCCCCTCAGATATTCTCCCTTCCCCACTTTCCCAAGGTCTGCCTAAGCAATAAGTATCTCCTTCTTTCCCAGGTCCATGTGTCCATCTGTGTCCCCTCAGATGTTCTCCCTTCCCCACTTTTCCAAGGTCTGCCTCAGCAACCAGTATCTCCTTCTTTCCCAGGTCCATGTGTCCAGGAGTCCTCAGATATTCTCCCTTCCCCACTTTCCCAAGGTCTGCCTCAGAAACCAGTATCTCCTTCTTTCCCAGGTCCATGTGTCCAGGAGTCCATCTGTCCCCTCAGATATTCTCCCTTCCCCACTTTTCCAAGGTCTGCCTTTGTAACCAGTATCTCCTTCTTTCCCAGGTCCATCCAGTCTGTCCAGGAGGAGTCCATCTGTCCGCCTCAGATATTTTCCCTTCCCAACTTTCCCAAGGTCTGCCTTTGTAACCAGTATCTCCTTTCCCAGGTCCATGTGTCCAGGAGTCCATCTGTCCGCCTCAGATATTCTCCCTTCCCCACTTTCCGAAGGTCTGCCTTTGTAACCAGTATCTCCTTCTTTCCCAGATCCATGTGTCCAGGAGTCCCTTCCCCTCACTTTCCCCACTTTCCCAAGGTCTGCCTTTGCAACCAGTATCTCCTTGTTTCCCAGGTCCATGTGTCCAGGAGTCCATCTGTCCGCCTCAGATATTCTCCCTTCCCCACTTTCCCAAGGTCTGCCTTTGTAACCAGTATCTCCTTCTTTCCCAGGTCCATGTTTCCAGGAGTCCATCTGTCCGCCTCAGATATTCTCCCTTCCCCACTTTCCCAAGGTCTGCCTTTGTAACCAGTATCTACTTCTTTCCCAGGTCCATGTGACCAGGAGTCCTTCTTGTCCGCCTCAGATATTCCCCCTTCCCCACTTTCCCAAGGTGTTCTCGCTTTTCCCAGGTCCATGTGTCCAGGAATCCATCCGTGGGCCCCCGGGTGTCTCCCCTTCCTCACTTTCCTTAGGATATCTTCCAGCCTCAGCCTTCCCCAGGTTATCTATCCCGAAGTCAGCTCAGCCACCCTCCGTGATCTAGCCAGATGAGAACGAGGCCTTGTTTAGCTGGTCTACGGTAGAGACTGTCCAGGTGGGTGGAATTACAGGAGGGGACACGCAGATATCTGCGTCCTGTAATTACACGCACCAAGACAGTCTAGATCGTAGATCAGCCAGACGCAGCCAAGCTACCGTCCAGTTCGGCCACCAAGGCCTGGCCACTCAATGGAATTTTGGAAGTTCTATTTATATCATACAATTTTTCTACGTTAAATATAAGATTTTTTTTACTTAATTAGCAGTTTAAATGTGTTTGTGAATGTTTTTGTGTATGTTTATGAGTGCTCGTTTGTTAGTGTGTTTGTCCACCTCCACGAGAACTTTAATAAGTGTTGAACTTCTTATTTTCATTTGGTTATTTATCCTATATATCTGCAAGACGCGCAGTGGGTTACAAGCGCCGCGCACAATGGAAATATATCATTTTGTCCAACGTTTTTAGGTTATCCTGGGTAATTTACGCATATGTTACTGTGCATGATCATTTGTGGAACTGTTTATGTATATAAATAAACTTACACTCTTATTTTCACGCTCATTTGCACATTTCTCCAACGGCAGCCTGCGTGGTCACCATTATTCATACACACACAAAACAACGCCCGTGCGCACACACACACACACACACACACACACACACACACACACACACACACACACACACACACACACACACACACACATACACACACACACACACACACACACACACACACATGCACGCACACAAACACACATACACACACATACACACACAGACACACAGACACACACACACAAACTCACACACACACACATACACATACACACACACACACACACACACACACACACACACACACACACACACACACAGTGAAGTATGTGAAGAACTCAACAAGAGATTCAAAGAAGTGTTCACAGAGGAGACAGAAGGGACTCCAGAAAGACGGAGAGGTGGGGCACACCACCAAGTGCTGGACACAGTGCACACAACCGAGGAAGAAGTGAAGAAGCTTCTGAGTGAGCTAGATACCTCAAAGGCAATGGGGCCAGATAACATCTCCCCATGGGTATTGAGAGAGGGAGCAGAGGCGCTATGTGTACCCCTAACAACAATATTCAATACATCTATCGAAACAGGGAGATTGCCTGAGGCATGGAAGACAGCAAATGTAGTCCCAATCTTTAAAAAAGGAGACAGACATGAAGCATTAAACTACAGACCAGTGTCACTGACATGTATAGTATGCAAAATCATGGAGAAGATTATCAGGAGAAGAGTGGTGGAACACCTAGAAAGGAATGATCTCATCAACAGCAGCCAGCATGGTTTCAGGGACGGGAAATCCTGTGTCACAAACCTACTGGAGTTCTATGACATGGTGACAGCAGTAAGACAAGAGAGAGAGGGGTGGGTGGATTGCATTTTCTTGGACTGCAAGAAGGCGTTTGACACAGTTCCACACAAGAGATTGGTGCAAAAACTGGAGGACCAAGCAGGGATAACAGGGAAGGCACTACAATGGATCAGGGAATACTTGTCAGGAAGACAGCAGCGAGTCATGGTACGTGGCGAGGTGTCAGAGTGGGCACCTGTGACCAGCGGGGTCCCGCAGGGGTCAGTCCTAGGACCAGTGCTGTTTCTGGTATTTGTGAACGACGTGACGGAAGGAATAGACTCTGAGGTGTCCCTGTTTGCAGATGACGTGAAGTTGATGAGAAGAATACACTCGATCGAAGACCAGGCAGAACTACAAAGGGATCTGAACAGGCTGCAGACCTGGTCCAGCAATTGGCTCCTGGAGTTCAATCCCACCAAGTGCAAAGTCATGAAGATTGGGGAAGGGCAAAGAAGGCCGCAGACGGAGTACAGTCTAGGGGGTCAGAGACTACAAACCTCACTCAAGGAAAAAGATCTTGGGGTGAGTATAACACCAGGCACATCTCCTGAAGCGCACATCAACCAAATAACTGCTGCAGCATATGGGCGCCTAGCAAACCTCAGAACAGCATTCCGACATCTTAATAAGGAATCGTTCAGGACCCTGTACACCGTATACGTTAGGCCCATATTGGAGTATGCGGCACCAGTTTGGAACCCACACCTAGCCAAGCACGTAAAGAAACTAGAGAAAGTGCAAAGGTTTGCAACAAGACTAGTCCCAGAGCTAAGAGGTATGTCCTACGAGGAGAGGTTAAGGGAAATCAACCTGACGACACTGGAGGACAGGAGAGATAGGGGGGACATGATAACGACATACAAAATACTGAGAGGAATTGACAAGGTGGACAAAGACAGGATGTTCCAGAGATTGGACACAGTAACAAGGGGACACAGTTGGAAGCTGAAGACACAGATGAATCACAGGGATGTTAGGAAGTATTTCTTCAGCCACAGAGTAGTCAGTAAGTGGAATAGTTTGGGAAGCGATGTAGTGGAGGCAGGATCCATACATAGCTTTAAGCAGAGGTATGATAAAGCTCACGGCTCAGGGAGAGTGACCTAGTAGCGATCAGTGAAGAGGCGGGGCCAGGAGCTCGGACTCGACCCCCGCAACCTCAACTAGGTGAGTAGGTGAGTACACACACACACATACACACACACACACACACACACACACACACACACACACACACACACACACACACACACACACACACACACACACACACTCACCCACACACACACCCACACACACGCACATACACACATACACACACACACACATAAATACACACAAATTTGTACCCATTCATATATGCGCTCTCCCTTATGGTTGTTAAAATTATGTTTGTTTTCTCAAATTAAAATGGAAAAGTTGGAGGCAGAAAAAAATGAGACTTGCTCAATGTTGGAGAAATCAGGAACTTAATATATATATCTATATTCTGATGGAGAATATTGATTTTTGACATTTTGAAGACTTTCATTTTGAAAGGTGTGAAAAGTGTCTAGTTTGAGGCACTTTTGGGTAAAGTAAAGAAGACACTCATGAATTATCTTATGGAAGATAAAGTTTAACTACAAAACTTCATTAAAAAAAACTGTGAAGTTTCTCTCTTTTCTAACATTTTCACTTCTCTAACTTCTTCAGTACGACTCTCCTGCACACTGGTCAGTACGACTCTCCTGCACACTGGTCAGTACGACTCTCCTGCACACTGGTCAGTACGACTCTCCTGCACACTGGTCAGTACGACTCTCCTGCACACTGGTCAGTACGACTCTCCTGCACACTGGTCAGTACGACTCTCCTGCACACTGGTCAGTACGACTCTCCTGCACACTGGTCAGTACGACTCTCCTGCACACTGGTCAGTACGACTCTCCTGCACACTGGTCAGTACGACTCTCCTGCACACTGGTCAGTACGACTCTCCTGCACACTGTCATGGTCTGTCGTGTCGTCATATATTATACAATTATTGTTGCTTTGTAATTTACTGCGATGTATCATTGTTAACATATATTATACCTTGATGGTCTGGCACACAATGTTATTTCTTTAATCTTAATGTTTATACCATAACAAATACTAATGTTAATGTTTAGGTGAAGTTAACGTGGTATGTGAACATCGTGCAGATCATAACAATTAAAAGTAGTAAACTTCTGTTTGTCAGTAACTGCTAACTTAAAATATTTTCAGTTAGGAAAAACTTTCTTAAAAGATGCAGTGATATAATATTTAATCAAAAGAAGGATGGGATATAATGATATAAGGATGATCTGGTATGGGATATAAGGATGATCTGGTGTGGGATATAAGGATGATCTGGTATGGGATATAAGGATGATCTGGTATGGGATATAAGGATGATCTGGTGTGGGATATAAGGATGATCTGGTATGGGATATAAGGATGATCTGGTATGGGATATAAGGATGATCTGGTATGGGATATAAGGATGATCTGGTATGGGATATAAGGATGATCTGGTATGGGATATAAGGATGATCTGGTATGGGATATAAGGATGATCTGGTATGGGATATAAGGATGATCTGGTATGGGATATAAGGATGATCTGGTATGGGATATAAGGATGATCTGGTATGGGATATAAGGATGATCTGGTATGGGATATAAGGATGATCTGGTATGGGATATAAGGATGATCTGGTCTGGGATATAAGGATGATCTGGTATGGGATATAAGGATGATCTGGTATGGGATATAAGGATGATCTGGTATGGGATATAAGGATGATCTGGTATGGGATATAAGGATGATCTGGTATGGGATATAAGGATGATCTGGTATGGGATATAAGGATGATCTGGTATGGGATATAAGGATGATCTGGTATGGGATATAAGGATGATCTGGTATGGGATATAAGGATGATCTGGTATGGTATGGGATATAAGGATGATCTGGTATGGGATATAAGGATGATCTGGTATGGGATATAAGGATGATCTGGTATGGGATATAAGGATGATCTGGTATGGGATATAAGGATGATCTGGTATGGGATATAAGGATGATCTGGTATGGGATATAAGGATGATCTGGTATGGGATATGAGGATGATCTGGTATGGGATATAAGGATGATCTGGTATGGGATATAAGGATTTGGTATGGGATATAAGGATGATCTGGTATGGGATATAAGGATGATCTTGTATGGGATATAAGGATGATCTGGTATGGGATATAAGGATGATCTGGTATGGGATATAAGGATGACCTGGTATCTGGTATGGGATATAAGGATGGATCTGGTATGGGATATAAGGATGATCTGGTATGGGATATAAGGATGATCTGGTATGGGATATAAGGATGATCTGGTATGGGATATAAGGATGATCTGGTATGGGATATAAGGATGATCTGGTATGGGATATAAGGATGATCTGGTATGGGATATAAGGATGATCTGGTATGGGATATAAGGATGATCTGGTATGGGATATAAGGATGATCTGGTATGGGATATAAGGATGATCTGGTATGGGATATAAGGATGATCTGGTATGGGATATAAGGAAGTAGATCACATCAAACTCAAGACACAACACAATGAAACATTAGAACAACTTAGGCAACACACCTGAGGTGACTAACACAATTCCCCACGAAACTACTTATTTCAGCATAATTTAATCTCGTGTATTTACATTGTGGCCAAAAAAATTAACAAGCAGTTCATTAACTATCCATTATTGCAAATTATCATTAACTCTCAAAATTTCATCTCATCTTCAACATGAATCTTTACAACTCATTTTCAACCATCTCTTACCAGAACTCACTATAAACCATTCATAATCCTAACTCACTATAAACCATCCATCACCACAATTCCCCATCAACTATCCATTACCTTAACTCATCAGCCATCCATCCCCACAGCTCACCATCAACCATCCATCACTTCAGCTCACAATAAACCATACATCACCACTACTCACTCTAAAATATCCATCATCACAATGCACCATCATCCATCCATAGCCAAAAATTGCCATCAACCATCCATCACCACAACTCACTATCAACCATCCATAACCACAACTCACTATCATCCATCCATAACCACAACACAACTTACCATCAAGTCGACACATTGTAAACTATCCATCACCACAACTCGCTGTCAATCATCCATCACAACTCACCCCAACCATTCACCACCACAACTCACTACCAACCATCCACATTATATACAACAGGACTCACATATGTCTATATAGGAGTGAGAAACGTTTAGTGTTTTATGTGGATGTTCAATGAATGTTCTGTTCAAGATCAAAATGTTCTGTTTCTAATCAACATGTTTATTAAAATTTCTGAATCACTTCAACGTGCTCAGTACGTGTTCTGTTTCAGATCTACATTGTATGTAATATAAAGTTAAGAAAATTTTCCAACCAGCTTGAATTTCTTAGGATAAACCTATCTTGAATTTATTAGTTGCTAGCATAAGAAAATCTTGCCACCATCTTCCCACATTTTTACTCAAGGGTACCTCATAGGTCCCTCATACCTTCCTTGTATGGTACCTCATAGGTTCCTCCTAACATGTGGTTGCTAATAAGTCCCTCGTAACCTATTATGAGGATGCCCATGCTATGCGTGACAGGCATGACAAATGCAGGCAAATACATAAGTGAGAGTCTTCTGGTATTCAAACTTTACCTCAACTCACGAGACTCGGTTAATAATAATTAATAACTCCTAAACAGTAAATTAAATTATTAGCGTTCATATATATATATATATATATATATATATATATATATATATATGTATATATATATATATATATATATATATATATATATATATATATATATATATAATAAAAATGTGAACATCATCTGTTATGAAAAACATTAATATGGGTAAGCTCTGCTTTCCCAAAATTCTAAAAGTGTTTTTTTTTTTATGAGAAATCGGAATTGCGACCACTGTCAGCCTCAGAGTTATCTTTGAGTTACCAGACCTTGCCACGTGGAGGCCAGTGGTTCGTCTTTAAGGTCCACTTGCTGTGTTCTTGATGCTTTTCCGAGGTTCATGTGTCCAGGAGTCCATCTGTCCGCCTCAGACATTCTCCCTTTCCCACTTCCCCCAGGTCTGCCTCAACAACCAGTCTCCCTCGTTTTTCCCAGGTCCATGTGTCCAGGAGTCTATCTGTCCGCCTCAGATATTCCCCCTTCCCCACTTCCCCAGGGTATTCTCGCTTTTCCCAGGTCCATGTGTCCAGGAATCCATCCGTGGGCCCCCGGATGTCTTCCCTTCCTCACTTCCCTTAGGTTATATACCAGTCTCAGCCTTCCCCAGGTTATTTATCCCGAAGTCAGCTCAGCCACCCCCAGTGATCTAGCCAGATGAGAACGAGGTCTTGTCTAGCTGGTCTACGGTAGAGACTGTCCAGGTGGGTGGAATTACAGGAGGGGACACGCAGAAATCTGCGTCCTGTAATTACACCACCAAGACAGCCTGGACTGTACACCATCTAGACGCAGCCAGGCTACCGTCCAGTTCGGCCACCAAGGTCTGGCCACTCAATGAAATTTTGGGAGTTCTATTTATTTTATACAATTCATCTTCATTAATATATATTTATTGTACTTAATCAATAGTTTAAGTGTGTTTATGAATGTTTTATTCTGTGTGGATGAATGTTCGTGTATTAATCTGTATGTCCACCTCCACCAGAACTATAACAAGTGTTGAACTGTATGTTTTTATTTCGTTATTAGTCTTATGTATATGTAATACGAGCAGTTACAAGAGTCCGGCACAATGGAAATAAGTTACTTTGTCTGACTTTTTTGGGGTTATCCTGGGTAATTTACACATATTTTATTGTGTATAATAATTTGTGTAACTGTATGTATGTGTACCTGCACCTAAATAATCTTACTTATGCACACACACTTATTTTCACACTCATTTGCGCATTTCCACAACCACGGCGTGTGCGTTGTTTTGTACGTGTATGAACACGTACAAAACAACGCACACGCTCTCACACATACACATGCATATGTATAACACACACTGATCGCCTCGTACACTAATATGCTCGTAATCACAAATGCACACACACACACACACACACACACACACACACACACACACACACACACACACACACACACACACACACACACACACACACGCACACACACACACAGGTCCATCTATACCACACGCACATATGTACTCAAATTTGTATCCATTTATATATGCAGTCTCCCTCACGATTGTTAAAATTATGTTTGTGTTTTCAAAATAAAGTCGAGAAGTTGTGGGTAGAAAAAAATCAGACTTCCTCAAGTTAGGGAACTCAGGAACTTTATATATTTCAATATTCTGATGAAGAATGTTGGTTCTCGCCATTTTGAAGACATCCATTGTGGGTCAGGTACAGAAGACTCTACCTTGAATTATCTTTTGGAAGACAAAGTTCTATAAATCATTTTTAAACAATTTAACTAATTTCTTTCTATTCTCACATTTCACTTGTCTAACATCTAGACCATCATAAAACATTATCCCCCCCCCACGGACTATAAACATTATGGGATGAAAATAAAAACTAGCAGCTGGGGATATTCGTTCCCTTGACATGGACAACTAATATGGTGGGTCTTACCCACTGGTCAGTGCGTCTCCGACTTACTAACATTCTACATTATGATGTCATGTTCTGTGATGTGTAAATGTTAGCAGAATTATAAAATTAATGTTGTATTGTAATGTACTGCGATGTTTAATTGTTAGTATGTATTATACCTTGAATGGTGTACCACACAATGTTGTTTCTTCAACATTAATGTTTATGCCATTAAGAATACTTAATGTTTAAGGGGTATTTTCGTTGTAATAACTGGTAACATAACTATTTTTTACTTGGTTAAATTTTTTTAAAAGTTGTTGTGATTCATAAATCAAATAAAATCTTAGAGAGACTTACGTTGCAGAAGTGATGAGAAAAATAACATAAAAAAGGAAACCAAAAGTATTTTTTTTTTTAGAAATAAAGTATTTGAGGATTGGCAAGAGTTCTGGAAGAAAGTTGAGGAGTATCAAGAGTTCTGGAAGAAAGTTGAGAGTGTCAAGAGTTCTGGAAGAAAGTTGGGGATTATCAAGAGTTCTGGAAGAAAGTTGAGAGTGTCAAGAGTTCAAGAGTTCTGGAAGAAAGTTGAGAGTGTCAAGAGTTCTGGAGAAAGTTGAGGAGTGGCAAGAGTTCTGGAAGAAAGTTGAGGAGTGAAGAAAGTTGAGAGTGGCAAGAGTTCTGGAAGAAAGTTGCGAGTGTCAAGAGTTCTGGAAGAAAGTTGAGAGTGTCAAGAGTTCTGGAAGAAAGTTGGGGAGTATCAAGAGTTCTGGAAGAAAGGTTAGAGTGGCAAGAGTTCTGAAAGAAAGTTGAGAGTGTCACGAGTTCTGGAAGAAAGTTGAGAGTGGCAAGAGTTCTGAAAGAAAGTTGAGAGTGTCAAGAGTTCTGGAAGAAAGTTGAGAGTGTCAAGAGTTCTGGAAGAAAGTTGAGAGTGGCAAGAGTTCTGGAAGAAAGTTGAGGAGTATCAAGAGTTCTGGAAGAAAGTTGAGGAGTATCAAGAGCTCTGGAAGAAAGATGGGGAGTATCAAGAGCTCTGGAAGAAAGTTGGGGAGTGAAGAGTTCAAGAGTGGAAGAAAGTTGAGGAGAGTCAAGAGTTCTGGAAGAAAGTTGAGTGTCAAGAGTTCTGAAAGAAAGTTGAGAGTGTCAAGAGTGGAAGAAAGTTGAGGAGTTGAGAGTGGCAAGAGTTCTGGAAGAAAGTTGAGGAGTGGCAAGAGCTCTGGAAGAAAGTTGAGGAGTGAGCTCAAGAGTTCTGGAAGAAAGTTGAGGAAGTGGTTGAAAGTGGCAAGAGTTCTGGAAGAAAGTTGAGGAGTATCAAGAGTTCTGGAAGAAAGTTGAGGAGTGGCAAGAGCTCCGGAAGAAAGTTGAGGAGTTCTGGAAGAAAGTTGAGAGTGTCAAGAGCTCCGGAAGAAAGTTGAGGAGTGGCAAGAGCTCCGGAAGAGAGTTGAGGAGTGGCAAGAGCTCCGGAAGAGAGTTGAGGAGTGGCAAGAGCTCCGGAAGAGAGTTGAGGAGCGGCAAGAGCTCCGGAAGAGAGTTGAGGAGTGGCAAGAGCTCCGGAAGAGAGTTGAGGAGCGGCAAGAGCTCCGGAAGAAAGTTGAGGAGTGGAAAGAGCTCCGGAAGAGTTGAGGAGTGGCAAGAGCTCCGGAAGAAAGTTGAGGAGTGGCAAGAGCTCCGGAAGAGAGTTGAGGAGTGGCAAGAGCTCCGGAAGAAAGTTGAGGAGTGGCAAGAGCTCCGGAAGAAAGTTGAGGAGTGGCAAGAGCTCCGGAAGAGAGTTGAGGAGTGGCAAGAGCTCCGGAAGAGAGTTGAGGAGTGGCAAGAGCTCCGGAAGAGAGTTGAGGAGTGGCAAGAGCTCCGGAAGAGAGTTGAGGAGTGGCAAGAGCTCCGGAAGAGAGTTGAGGAGTGCCAAGAGCACCGGAAGAGAGTTGAGGAGTCCGGAAGAGAAGGAGTGAGGAGTTGAGGAGTGGCAAGAGCTCCGGAAGAGAGTTGAGGAGTGGCAAGAGCTCCGGAAGAAAGTTGAGGAGTGGCAAGAGCTATGGAAGAGAGTTGAGGAGTGCCAAGAGCAACGGAAGAAAGTTGAGGAGTGGCAAGAGCTCCGGAAGAGAGTTGAGGAGTGGCAAGAGCTCCGGAAGTGAGTTGAGGAGTAGCAAGAGTTCCGGAAGAGAGTTGAGGAGTGGCAAGAGCTCCGGAAGAGAGTTGAGGAGTGGCAAGAGCTCCGGAAGAGAGTTGAGGAGTGGCAAGAGCTCCGGAAGAAGTTGAGGAGTTCCGGAAGAGAGTTGAGGAGTGGCAAGAGCTCCGGAAGAGAGTTGAGGAGTGGCAAGAGCTCCGGAAGAGAGTTGAGGAGTGGCAAGAGCTCCGGAAGAGAGTTGAGGAGTGGCAAGAGCTCCGGAAGAGAGTTGAGGAGTGGCAAGAACTCCGGAAAGTTAAGTCGAGGAAATTACTTATTACTTCGACCTGCAGAGAAATTTGTCGTTGTAATAAAATTGTTAATGGCGGAAGAGAGTTGAGGAGTGGCAAGAGCTCCGGAAGAGAGTTGAGGAGTGGCAAGAGCTCCGGAAGAGAGTTGAGGAGTGGCAAGAGCTCCGGAAGAGAGTTGAGGAGTGGCAAGAGCTCCGGAAGAGAGTTAAGGAGTGGCAAGAGCTCCGGAAGAGAGTTGAGGAGTGGCAAGAGCTTCGGAAGAGAGTTGGAAGAGAGTTAAGGAGTGGCATGAACTTCCGAAGAAAGTTAAGTCGAGGAAATTACTTATTACTTCGCTTTACCTGCAGAGAAATTTGTCGTTGTAATAAAATTGTTAATAATATAAAAATTGGAATCTTCGGAGTCTGTGAAATACTATAGAATGACTCATCAGATCGGCTTCAAATTTTTACCAATGGTTTGGTTTTCCGACCAAACGGCTCACACTGTTTTGGTTGACGTAAATCCTGGTTTATCAGTTTTATTGAATGAATAATGATATTCACTTTTCCTTCAATAACTAATGAATGTTCCTTCTGATTGTCTTCACATTATTAATAACAATATATTGTATAATAAAGATAATAACACATTTGTTTACTTTGAATAAATGAAAATTAGAAATTTTAATGAAAGTTTAAAAACTTGGAATCAGATCAGTTACTCCAGATTGATTTTTTTGATGCGTTTAACTTTTATTATTGATGAACTTTATTAAAACAAAGTTTGTCTTTAACATTGATCTTATATAAGTTTAAATTTCCCAATTTCATTAAGTAAATTGCTTCCCTTATAATAACTAGTGAATGTCTCTTCTGATCAACTCACAAACACAATTATTAATCAATCTTAAGTTTTTTGGATTAATTTTGAGCCGTCTGGATGCCAATTTGCCATTTTTTGCAATTTTTATCGAATTGAGGTTTAAAATTTTTTATGGGATTTCATAGAATTATAAACACAGTAAATGTGAAAAACAAACTGGAAAAAATATAAATCCGCCCATTTATGGCATTTTTAAATTTAACCAGAGGACACTTTCCTATTTTTGGGAACAATTTTCAAATCTTTCGTTTGCTTTATCACAAATTTTTGTTTATTATTCATGAACGACGTATTCGATCAACTTAGAAATTTCAAAACTTGTGTAGTTTATCTTGTGCAAGATTTATGGGACAATTTACATTCATTGGTGACCTTTGCACAGTGTTACATAGGTCACTCCTATATTTTTGTTTCCCAAGTCGGGTTTCCCTCTCATATTCCATCGCCCTGTCATATTCCATAGATCTAGGCGGGTTTCCCTGACATATTCCGTCGCCCTAGACGGGTTTCCCTCTCATATTCTGTCGCCCTGGACGGGTTTCCTCGCCATATTTCGTCACAATGGATAGGTTTTCCCGTCATATTCCATCGCCCTGGACGGATTTCCCTGTCATATTCCATCGACTTGAACGGGTTTCCCTGTCATTCATCGTCGCCATAGCCAGGTTTCCCTGTTATATTTTTTTCGCCCAGGACGGCTTTCCCTGTCACATTCAGTCGCCCTGGACGGCTTTCCCTGTCACATTCAGTCGCCCTGGACGGCTTTCCCTGTCTTATTCTATCTCCCTTGACTGGTTTCGTTGTCATATATCGTCGCCAAGGACGGGTTTCCCTCTCATATTTCGTCACCCAGGACGAGTTTCCCTGTCATATTTCGTCGACCTGTAAGGGTTTCCCTGTCATTTTTCGTCGCCCTGGACGGGTTTCCCTGACATATATCGTCGCCCTGGACGGGTTTTTCTGTCATATATCGTCGCATTGTATGGGTTTCCCTGATGTATTTCGTAGCCCTGGACGGATTTTCCTGAAATATTTCGTGGCCCTGTACAAGTTTCCATGATATATTTCGTCGCCCTGGACTGATTTTTCCTGTCATAATTCGTCGGTACGGGTTTCCATGATATATATCGTCGCCCTGGACAGGTTTTCTTGTCATATTTTGTCGTCCTGGATGGGGTTCCCTGTCTTACTTCGTCGCTATTGGCGGGTTTCCCTGTTATATTTCTTCGCCCAGAACTTCTTTCTCTCTCTCATACTTCGTCAACCTGGATGAGTTTCTCTTTCATATATCGTCGCCCTTAACGGGTTTCCCTCTCATATTTCGTCGCCCTGGACGGGTTTCACTGATATATGTTGTCGCCCTGGAAGGGTTTCCCTGTCATACTCTGTCGCCCTGTACGAGTTTCCCTGTCGTTCTTCGTCGCCATAGCCGGGTTTCCCTGCCATATTTCTTCGCCCAGGACGGCTTTCCCTGTCATATTTCGTCACCCTGGACGGGTTTCTCTGTCAAATTCAGTCGCCCTGGACGGCTTTCCTTGTCTTATTCTATCGCCCTTACTGCTTTCGCTGTCATATTTCATCACCTAGGATTAGTTTCCCTGTCATATATCGTCGCCCTGTACGGGTTTCCATAATATATTTCGTCGCCCTGGGCGGGTTTTCCTGTCATTTTTCGTTGCCCTGAACGAGTTTCCCTGTCATATTACATCACATTAGACAGGTTCCCTGTCAAATATCGTCGCCATGGACGGGTATCTCTGTCATATTCAGTCGCCCTGGATGGCTTTCCCTGTCTATTCCATCGCCCATGACTGCTTTCGCTGTCATATTTTATCGCCATGGATGTTTTTCCTGTCTTATTTTGTCGCCCCTGACGGATTTCCCTCTTATATAACGTTGCCCTGGACGGGTTTCACTGTCATATTTCGTCGCCCTAGACGGGTTTCCCTCTCATATTTCATCGTCCTGGACAGGTTTTCCTGTCATATTTCGTCGCCCTGGACAGGTTTCGCTCTCAAATTTCGTTGCCCAAGACGGGTTTCTCTTTCATATTTCTTCGTTATGGACGTATTTCAGCTTCACATTCCATCACCCTGGACGGGTATCCCTGTCATTTTTCATCGTCCTGGACGGGTTTACCTGTGATATTTCATCTCCCTCGACGGGTTTCATTGTGATATTTCGTAGCCCTGAATGGGTTTCTCTGTAATATTTCGTTGCCCTGGACGGGTTTCACTGTCATATTTTTAAGCAATAGACGGATTTCTGTCATTTTTTCTCCCTTGACGTTTCACCCTCTCATATTTGGTCGCCCTGGATGAATTTCTGTCATATTTCGTCTCCCAGTTCGGGTTCCCCTGTCATATTTCGTCACTCTGGATGGGTTTCCCTGTCACATTTCGTCGTCCTGGACTGGTTTACATGTCAAATTTCGTCGCCCTGGACGGGTATCCCTGTCATTTTTCATCGTCCTGGACGGGTTTACCTGTGATATTTCATCTCCCTCGACGTGTTTCCTTGTCTTATTTCGTCTTATTCCGTCTCCCTTTACGCCCTTATATATTTCGTCGTCCTGAACGGATTTCGCTGCCATATTTCATCGGGCTTGACAGGTTTGCCTGTCATATTTTATCACACTGGACAGGTTCCCTGTGAAATATCGTCGCCATGGACGGGTTTATCTGTCATATTCAGTCGCCCTGGATGGCTTTCCCTGTCCTATTCCATCGCCATTGACTGGTTTCACTGCCATATTGCATGGCCATGGATTAGTTTCTCTGTTATATTTTGTCTCCTTGACGGGTTTCCCTATCATATAACGTCGCCATAGACGGGTTTCCCTGTCATATTTCGCCGCCGTGGACGTGTCATATTTCTTCGCCCTGGACGGTTTCTCTCACACATTTCGTCGCCCTTGACGGGTTTCCCTTGTTATATTTCTTGCCTTTTGACGGATTGCGGCTTAATATTCCATCACCCTATACGGGTTTCCTTGTCACATTTCGTCGCCCTGGGTGAGTTTCCTGTCATATTTCGTCGCCCAAGTCGGGTTTGCCTGTCATATTTCGTCATGGATTTCCATATAATATTGTCTGTCTCATTCCCCTCTCATATTTCGTCTCCTGGACGGGTTTCCCTCTCATATTACATGGCTCTGGAATTATTTCCATATAATATTCTGTCTTCTGGATATATTTCATCGCCCTGTACAGGTTTCCCCTGACATATTTCTTCGCGCTGAACGGATTTCAGTGTCATACTCAGTCGCCCTGGACGGGTTTCCCTCACATATTTTCTCTCCCTAGTTGTGTTTAACCGTCATATTTCGTCGCTTTGGAAGGGTTTCCGCGCCATATTTCGTTGCCCAGGACGGGTTTACCTGTCACATTTCGTCGCCCTCGACGGGTTTTCCTATCATATATCGTCTCCCTGGACACGTTTCCCTCTCATATTTCGTCGCGCTGAAAAGCTTTCTCTCTCATATTTCGTCGCCCTGGACGAGTTTTGCTGTCATATTTCGTCGTCCAGGACGGGTTTCCCTCTCATATTTCGTCGCCGTTGCGGGTTTCCCTGTCATATTTCGTCGCCGTTGATATTTCGGGTTTCCCTGTCATATTTCGTCGCCCTGGACGAGTTTCCTGTCATATTTTGTCGTCCATTGACGGGTTTCCCTGTCATATTTCGTCTCCGTGACGGGTTTCACTGTCATACTTCGTCGGCATAGACGAGTTTCCCTGTCATATTTCATCGCATTAGGACGAGTTTCCCTGGCATATTTCGTCACCCTGGACGGGTTTGAACATCATATTTCGTCGCCCTTGACGGCTTTCCCAATCATGTAGATGAATGGTTCAGATAACCTACAAGTTGATAAATTAGACACATGTGCAACACTTGGGTATCTATAATAAGGAAACGTTTCGCCATACAAAGGAGAATGGCGAAGAACAGGAGTAGTTTGAGGTAATCAGTGATACCACCTACGACTGCTGCACCTCTCCTGCCTACAGTATATAAGCTACTTCTTCGCACATATCCTGTATTCTTTTCAAGATTGATGGACTGATTACATCTACTCAAACTCCTCCTGTTATTCACCATTCTCCTTTGTATGGACTGATGAAGCCACTGTGTTTTACGAAACGTTTCCTCATTAAAGATACTCAAGTGTTGCAGATGTTTCTCTATATTTCGTCGATACAGTCGGGTTTCCCTGTCATTTTTAAGTATTAATTTAAAAAAAATAGGTGATGCTTTGTGTCATTTAAAAAGGTGAGGAAAAGACATTATTTACCGGAGAGTCTTTTCATGGAACAACGTCTCGTTGTATGTTGATCTTTGTCCAGTGACTTGGTCAGTCACTGCACTCTGTGGCAAAATATGCTAATGTAGTCTACACTCCCACACCCACTCAGTATTCTTTAACAACGTGTAATAATGTACCCTGCACTCTCAAACACACTCACCACTCTTTGACGATGTGTAATTATGAACTCTGCACTCTCAAACACACTCACCACTCTTTAAATGTGTATTAATGTGTTCAACACTCCCACACCCACTCAACACTTTATAACTATGTGCAATAATATGTTGTACACTCACACACTCGGCAACAAAACAGCTTCGTATCAGAAGAAAAAACAGGAACTGTTACAGTACATTTGAGGGGGACGTTGAGAGCTGTGAACCCCAAACACAGCATTTCCTCAAAGAGGAACTTAACTCTTCAAATGTAGCCTCCCCATGGAGCATTACCCATATATGATATTAGAACAAATGTTTTAATATCCTTATATACAGACAGATGTAATTACAGAGAGGGACACACAGAAATCTGTGCTTTGTAAATACATCCACCCGGGTAGACTCGTACCGTAGTCCAGCCAGAAGAGAAGAACTTCCCGTCCGGTTACACCACCATGGTGAGGCCAATTATTTTAAATTTTATCCTTCTATTTATATGTCGTAGTATGTAATATGTTAAAATTAATTTTATGCATGTTTCTATATATAATATCGTCGTCTTTGTATCTTTTGTGTTAACATGTATAACAGTTCGGTGTATGTATTTATAGTGATACTATGCATAACAGTGTTATCTCTGTATTTCTAGTGTTATTAAGCATAACTTTATGATAGTGGACGAAAGTTACTTCACGATGTATAAGAATCTCAATGATGCAAATAACGTTTATATGTACCTTATTTGTTTTGTTAAGAGATAAGTAAATAATGAATCTGGCACAGGAATTCAGTAAGAAACTATAATTACATGGTGTGAACAGAGGTACTGAGTGTGTATCTTAGTGAAGAACACATTATAACAGTGTTAATGAGTGCTGAGTGTGTATGTGAGTGAAGAACATATTAAAACAGTGTAATGAGTGTTGAGTGTGTTTTGTGAGAGCAACTCCATAAAGCACTGCCCATATATATTACAACACAAGTGTTATAATATCACATGTTATTACATGTGATCATTGTATCCCTGTAAAGGTGGTCCAGCTAGAAGACAGGAACCTCAGAGCCAGTCAGAAGAGAGGAACCTCCCAGCCAGCCAGAAGACAGGAACCTCCCAGCCAGCCAGAAGACAGGAACCTCCCAGCCAGCCAGAAGAGAGGAACCTCCCAGCCAGCCAGAAGAGAGGAACCTCCCAGCCAGCCAGAAGAGAGGAACCTCCCAGCCAGCCAGAAGAGAGGAACCTCCCAGCCAGCCAGAAGAGAGGAACCTCCCAGCCAGCCAGAAGAGAGGAACCTCCCAGCCAGCCAGAAGAGAGGAACCTCCCAGCCAGCCAGAAGAGAGGAACCTCCCAGCCAGCCAGAAGAGAGGAACCTCCCAGCCAGCCAGAAGAGAGGAACCTCCCAGCCAGCCAGACCATCTGTTTGTCATCTGATTCTTTTATTTATATGTTATAATTGTTTAATTTCTTTTTGATGCTGCTATATATGACTGGGTGATCATTATATCTGGTGTTTCTGTGTATAATAATGTGATCACTGTATCTGGTGTTACTATGGATAACAGATTGATCACTCTAACTCTAGTGTTACAATGTACATCAATGTGATCACTGTATCTCTGGTAATCTTTGTATCTCTGGCGTTACTATAAATAACAGTAAGATCCTCCTAATTCTGCTGTTACTATGTATAACTGTGTGATATTTGTATCTCTGGTGTTACTATGTATGAGAATGTGATCTTCACGTATGTTTTGTTACTAAGTATAACAGAGATATCACTACATCTCTGCGTTGTCATTGTATCCCCGGCTCTTGTGTTAAGGTTACATTTATGTTTGTGTGAGAGCTCCAAATAATTAGTGATTTTCTGTCTGGCCTTCGAGCGTAAAAAAATGCTGAAAAAAGCGTGTGAGCCCGTGAAGTGTATTTACACATTCCTTAAAATACTTCAAGAAAATATTAGTGCGCTCTGAGAAGAACAAAAGAACATAGTGTTTAGTGTAGTGTAGTTCCAAGTTAAAGCAGTAATTGTACAGCTGGTACTGGGGAACCTTCCCATGGCACCGTAAACAAGGATTGTTGCTGATGAAAGATTGAATGTAAAACAAAAGGAGAAGGTCAGTAAGATCAATGTTACAGAGAAAAATTCCAAACACTGAAATCAAACTAATGAAGTATTGAAAACTACGAGAAAATATAGGTGAGTACACACACACACACACACACACACACACACACACACACACACACAATTGGAAGTTGAAGACTTCGTGGAGTCACAGAGATGTTAGGAAGTATTTCTTCAGTCATAGAGTTGTCAGGAAGTGGAATAGTCTGGAAAGTGATGTAGTGGAGGTATGGAGCAGGGAGAGTGACCTAGTAGCGACCAGTGAAGAGGCGCGGCCAGGAGCTATGGATCGACCCCTGCAACCACAATTAGGTGAGTACAAGCGGGCACGTAAACTACAACACATATAATACTCTCGTCCAGGTATAACATGTATGTAAATACAAATTCCTAAGTACATGTACTGTATATAATCTGAGCCTTATATCACTCATACTTGTGTGAACATTCTCATGCACATATCTGCGCTGTCTCACACTTGTGTGAACATTCTCATGCACATATCTGCGCTGTCTCACACTTGTGTGAACATTCTCATGCACATATCTGCGCTGTCTCACACTTGTGTGAACATTCTCATGCACATATCTGCGCTGTCTCACACTTGTGTGAACATTCTCATGCACATATCTGCGCTGTCTCACACTTGTGTGAACATTCTCATGCACATATCTGCGCTGTCTCACACTTGTGTGAACATTCTCATGCACATATCTGCGCTGTCTCACACTTGTGTGAACATTCTCATGCACATATCTGCGCTGTCTCACACTTGTGTGAACATTCTCATGCACATATCTGCGCTGTCTCACACTTGTGTGAACATTCTCATGCACATATCTGCGCTGTCTCACACTTGTGTGAACATTCTCATGCACATATCTGCGCTGTCTCACACTTGTGTGAACATTCTCATGCACATATCTGCGCTGTCTCACACTTGTGTGAACATTCTCATGCACATATCTGCGCTGTCTCACACTTGTGTGAACATTCTCATGCACATATCTGTCCTGTCTCACACTTGTGTGAACATTCTCATGCACATATCTGCGCTGTCTCGCACTTGTGTGAACATTCTCATGCACATATCTACGCTGTCTCACACTTGTGTGAACATTCTCATGCACATATCTGTCCTGTCTCACACTTGTGTGAACATTCTCATGCACATATCTGCGCTGTCTCACACTTGTGTGAACATTCTCATGCACATATCTGTCCTGTCTCACACTTGTGTGAACATTCTCATGCACATATCTGTCCTGTCTCACACTTGTGTGAACATTCTCATGCACATATCTGTCCTGTCTCACACTTGTGTGAACATTCTCATGCACATATCTGTCCTGTCTCACACTTGTGTGAACATTCTCATGCACATATCTGTATTGTCTCACACTTGTGTGAACATTCTCATGCACATATCTGTCCTGTCTCACACTTGTGTGCACATTCTCATGCACATATCTGCGCTGTCTCACACTTGTGTGAACATTCTCATGCACATATCTGCGCTGTCTCACACTTGTGTGAACATTCTCATGCACATATCTGCGCTGTCTCACACTTGTGTGAACATTCTCATGCACATATCTGCGCTGTCTCACACTTGTGTGAACATTCTCACGCACATATCTGCGCTGTCTCACACTTGTGTGAACATTCTCATGCACATATCTGCGCTGTCTCACACTTGTGTGAACATTCTCACGCACATATCTACGCTGTCTCACACTTGTGTGAACATTCTCATGCACATATCTGTCCTGTCTCGCACTTGTGTGAACATTCTCATGCACATATCTGCGCTGTCTCACACTTGTGTGAACATTCTCATGCACATATCTGTCCTGTCTCACACTTGTGTGAACATTCTCATGCACATATCTGCGCTGTCTCGCACTTGTGTGAACATTCTCATGCACATATCTACGCTGTCTCACACTTGTGTGAACATTCTCATGCACATATCTGTCCTGTCTCACACTTGTGTGAACATTCTCATGCACATATCTGGGCTGTCTCACACTTGTGTGAACATTCTCAGCACATATCTGCGCTGTCTCACACTTGTTTGAACATTCTCATGCACATATCTGTCCTGTCTCACACTTGTGTGAACATTCTCATGCACATATCTGTCCTGTCTCACACTTGTGTGAACATTCTCATGCACATATCTGCGCTGTCTCACACTTGTGTGAACATTCTCATGCACATATCTGGGCTGTCTCATACTTGTGTGAACATTCTCATGCACATATCTGTCCTGTCTCACACTTGTGTGAACATTCTCATGCACATATCTGCGCTGTCTCACACTTGTGTGAACATTCTCATGCACATATCTGCGCTGTCGCACACTTGTGTGAACATTCTCATGCACATATCTGTCCTGTCTCGCACTTGTGTGAACATTCTCACGCACATATCTGGGCTGTCTCACACTTGTGTGCACATTCTCATGCACATATCTGGGCTGTCTCACACTTGTGTGCACATTCTCATGGACATATCTACGCTGTCTCACACTTGTGTGCACATTCTCATGCACATATCTGCGCTGTCTCACACTTGTGTGAACATTCTCATGCACATATCTGCGCTGTCTCACACTTGTGTGAACATTCTCACGCACATATCTGCGCTGTCTCACACACATGTAAAAATTCAATTATTTTGCACAGACAATGAAAGGGAAATAAGAAAATTCTTGAGAATAACTTTTGGTAGGATTGCTGGTGTCTTTTTTTCTGTCTCATACACATGCAAGATTTCAGGTACATCTTGCTACTTCTACTTACACTTAGGTCACACTACACATACATGTACACGCATATATATACACACCCCTCTGGGTTTTCTTCTATTTTCTTTCTAGTTCTTGTTCTTGTTTATTTCCTCTTACCTCCATGGGGAAGTGGAACAGAATTCTTCCTCCTTAAGCCATGCGTGTTGTAAGAGGCGACTAAAATGCCGGGAGCAAGGGGCTAGTAACCCTTTCTCCTGTATAAATTACTAAATTTAAAAAGAGAAACTTTCTTTTTTCTTTTCTGGGCCACCCCGCCTTGGTGGGATACGGCCGGTTTGTTGAAAAAAAATATATATATAGATAGAAAGAGGGGGTGGGGGGGTAGGAGAAGAAAATATTCAAACAGCTCCAGGGACAACACTGAGTTTTCCCTGAGGTACGTTTGTGATGAATGGTTTGAAAAACCGACAAGTTGAAGATTGAGACACTTATGCAGCATATGGAAATCTTTATTCAGGAAACGTTTTGCCACACAGTGGCTTCATCAGTCCAATACAAAGAGGAAGGCGTAAGGAGAGGAGGAGAATGAGGTAATCAGTCCCTCAACCTGGAGTCGATGAGGGTCCCCAGTCCAGTTATAGAGGTGGTACCTCCCTATATATATATATATATATATATATATATATATATATATATATATATATATATATATATATATATATATATATATAGTAGTAGTAGTAGGTTGGTAGACAGCAACCACCCAGGGAAGTACTACCGTCCTGCCAGATGACTGTGAAACAAAAACCTGTAACTGTTTTGCATGATGGTAGGATTGCTGGTTTCTTTTTCTGTCTCATAAACACGCTAAGATAACAGGGATATCTTGCTACTCCTACTTACACTTTGGTCACACTTCACAGACACGCACATGCATATATATATATACATACATCTAGGTTTTTCTCCTTTTTCTAAATAGCTCTTGTTCTTTTTTATTTCTTCTATTGTCCATGGGGAAGTGGAAAAGAATCTTTCCTCCGTAAGCCATGCGTGTCGTATGAGGCGACTAAAATGCCGGGAGCAATGGGCTAGTAACCCCTTCTCCTGTATACAATTACTAAAAAAGAGAAGAAGAAAAACTTTATAAAACTGGGTTGCTTAAATGTGCGTGGATGTAGTGCGGATGACAAGAAACAGATGATTGCTGATGTTATGAATGAAAAGAAGTTGGATGTCCTGGCCCTAAGCGAAACAAAGCTGAAGGGGGTAGGAGAGTTTCAGTGGGGGGAAATAAATGGGATTAAATCTGGAGTATCTGAGAGAGTTAGAGCAAAGGAAGGGGTAGCAGTAATGTTAAATGATCAGTTATGGAAGGAGAAAAGAGAATATGAATGTGTAAATTCAAGAATTATGTGGATTAAAGTAAAGGTTGGATGCGAGAAGTGGGTCATAATAAGCGTGTATGCACCTGGAGAAGAGAGGAATGCAGAGGAGAGAGAGAGATTTTGGGAGATGTTAAGTGAATGTATAGGAGCCTTTGAACCAAGTGAGAGAGTAATTGTGGTAGGGGACTTGAATGCTAAAGTAGGAGAAACTTTTAGAGAGGGTGTGGTAGGTAAGTTTGGGGTGCCAGGTGTAAATGATAATGGGAGCCCTTTGATTGAACTTTGTATAGAAAGGGGTTTAGTTATAGGTAATACATATTTTAAGAAAAAGAGGATAAATAAGTATACACGATATGATGTAGGGCGAAATGACAGTAGTTTGTTGGATTATGTATTGGTAGATAAAAGACTGTTGAGTAGACTTCAGGATGTACATGTTTATAGAGGGGCCACAGATATATCAGATCACTTTCTAGTTGTAGCTACACTGAGAGTAAAAGGTAGATGGGATACAAGGAGAATAGAAGCATCAGGGAAGAGAGAGGTGAAGGTTTATAAACTAAAAGAGGAGGCAGTTAGGGTAAGATATAAACAGCTATTGGAGGATAGATGGGCTAATGAGAGCATAGGCAATGGGGTCGAAGAGGTATGGGGTAGGTTTAAAAATGTAGTGTTAGAGTGTTCAGCAGAAGTTTGTGGTTACAGGAAAGTGGGTGCAGGAGGGAAGAGGAGCGATTGGTGGAATGATGATGTAAAGAGAGTAGTAAGGGAGAAAAAGTTAGCATATGAGAAGTTTTTACAAAGTAGAAGTGATGCAAGGAGGGAAGAGTATATGGAGAAAAAGAGAGAAGTTAAGAGAGTGGTGAAGCAATGTAAAAAGAGAGCAAATGAGAGAGTGGGTGAGATGTTATCAACAAATTTTGTTGAAAATAAGAAAAAGTTTTGGAGTGAGATTAACAAGTTAAGAAAGCCTAGAGAACAAATGGATTTGTCAGTTAAAAATAGGAGAGGAGAGTTATTAAATGGAGAGGTAGAGGTATTGGGAAGATGGAAGGAATATTTTGAGGAATTGTTAAATGTTGATGAAGATAGGGAAGCTGTGATTTCGTGTATAGGGCAAGGAGGAATAACATCTTGTAGGAGTGAGGAAGAGCCAGTTGTGAGTGTGGGGGAAGTTCGTGAGGCAGTAGGTAAAATGAAAGGGGGTAAGGCAGCCGGGATTGATGGGATAAAGATAGAAATGTTAAAAGCAGGTGGGGATATAGTTTTGGAGTGGTTGGTGCAATTATTTAATAAATGTATGGAAGAGGGTAAGGTACCTAGGGATTGGCAGAGAGCATGCATAGTTCCTTTGTATAAAGGCAAAGGGGATAAAAGAGAGTGCAAAAATTATAGGGGGATAAGTCTGTTGAGTGTACCTGGTAAAGTGTATGGTAGAGTTATAATTGAAAGAATTAAGAGTAAGACGGAGAATAGGATAGCAGATGAACAAGGAGGCTTTAGGAAAGGTAGGGGGTGTGTGGACCAGGTGTTTACAGTGAAACATATAAGTGAACAGTATTTAGATAAGGCTAAAGAGGTCTTTGTGGCATTTATGGATTTGGAAAAGGCGTATGACAGGGTCGATAGGGGGGCAATGTGGCAGATGTTGCAAGTGTATGGTGTAGGAGGTAGGTTACTGAAAGCAGTGAAGAGTTTTTACGAGGATAGTGAGGCTCAAGTTAGAGTATGTAGGAAAGAGGGAAATTTTTTCCCAGTAAAAGTAGGCCTTAGACAAGGATGTGTGATGTCACCGTGGTTGTTTAATATATTTATAGATGGGGTTGTAAGAGAAGTAAATGCGAGGGTCTTGGCAAGAGGCGTGGAGTTAAAAGATAAAGAATCACACACAAAGTGGGAGTTGTCACAGCTGCTCTTTGCCGATGACACTGTGCTCTTGGGAGATTCTGAAGAGAAGTTGCAGAGATTGGTGGATGAATTTGGTAGGGTGTGCAAAAGAAGAAAATTAAAGGTGAATACAGGAAAGAGTAAGGTTATGAGGATAACAAAAAGATTAGGTGATGAAAGATTGAATATCAGATTGGAGGGAGAGAGTATGGAGGAGGTGAACGTATTCAGATATTTGGGAGTGGACGTGTCAGCGGATGGGTCTATGAAAGATGAGGTGAATCATAGAACTGATGAGGGAAAAAGAGTGAGTGGTGCACTTAGGAGTCTGTGGAGACAAAGAACTTTGTCCTTGGAGGCAAAGAGGGGAATGTATGAGAGTATAGTTTTACCAACGCTCTTATATGGGTGTGAAGCGTGGGTGATGAATGTTGCAGCGAGGAGAAGGCTGGAGGCAGTGGAGATGTCATGTCTGAGGGCAATGTGTGGTGTGAATATAATGCAGAGAATTCGTAGTTTGGAAGTTAGGAGGAGGTGCGGGATTACCAAAACTGTTGTCCAGAGGGCTGAGGAAGGGTTGTTGAGGTGGTTCGGACATGTAGAGAGAATGGAGCGAAACAGAATGACTTCAAGAGTGTATCAGTCTGTAGTGGAAGGAAGGCGGGGTAGGGGTCGGCCTAGGAAGGGTTGGAGGGAGGGGGTAAAGGAGGTTTTGTGTGCGAGGGGCTTGGACTTCCAGCAGGCATGCGTGAGCGTGTTTGATAGGAGTGAATGGAGACAAATGGTTTTTAATACTTGACGTGCTGTTGGAGTGTGAGCAAAGTAACATTTATGAAGGGATTCAGGGAAACCGGCAGGCCGGACTTGAGTCCTGGAGATGGGAAGTACAGTGCCTGCACTCTGAAGGAGGGGTGTTAATGTTGCAGTTTAAAAACTGTAGTGTAAAGCACCCTTCTGGCAAGACAGTGATGGAGTGAATGATGGTGAAAGTTTTTCTTTTTCGGGCCACCCTGCCTTGGTGGGAATCGGCCGGTGTGATAATAAAAAAAAAAAAAAAAAAAAAAAAAAAAAAAAAAAAAAAAAAAAAAAAAAAATATATATATAATAAATATATATATATGTATATATGTCGAATATGTAAAACTGGTCAATTAGCAAGAACTCATTTAAAATAAAGTCTTTTCTAAAATTTTCTCTTATACCTTTAACAATATGTTTTTTCATTAATATTGATGTAAAAATTTATAATTTTGCACCAAAAGAATCTTAGAAAACTTACCTAACCTTATTATAACAAGAACAATTTATTTTAGCCTAACCCAACTAAATATATTTTATATAAGTTTACAATAATTTAATAATAAAGAAACTACTGAAAATATTGATTCTTGACATCACCCTTGTTAATATTGTGTAGCGTTCTCTCAAAATTATTACAGAAATACAAGAGATTTGTCACCTAGGTAGTAGGTTGGTAGACAGCAACCACCCAGGGAAGTACTACCGTCCTGTGGTAGTAGGTTGGTAGACAGTAACCACCCAGGGAGGTACTACCGTCCTGTGGAAGTAGGTTGGTAGACAGTAACCACCCAGGGAGGTACTACCGTCCTGTGGTAGTAGGTTGGTAGACAACAACCACCCAGGGAGGTACTACCGTCCTGTGGTAGTAGGTTGGTAGACAGCAACCACCCAGGGAGGTACTACCGTCCTGTGGTAGTAGGTTGGTAGACAGCAACCACCCAGGGTGGTACTACCCTCCTGTGGTAGTAGGTTGGTAGACAGCAACCACCCAGGGAGGTACTACCGTCCTGTGGTAGTAGGTTGGTAGACAGCAACCACCCAGGGAGGTACTACCGTCCTGTGGTAGTAGGTTGGTAGACAGCAACCACCCAGGGAGGTACTACCGTCCTGTGGTAGTAGGTTGGTAGACAGCAACCACCCAGGGAGGTACTACCGTCCTGTGGTAGTAGGTTGGTAGACAGCAACCACCCAGGGAGGTACTACCGTCCTGTGGTAGTAGGTTGGTAGACAGCAACCACCCAGGGAAGTACTACTGTCCTGTGGTAGTAGGTTGGTAGACAGCAACCACCCAGGGTGGTACTACCGTCCTGTGGTAGTAGGTTGGTAGACAGCAACCACCCAGGGAGGTACTACCGTCCTGCCAAGTGAGTGTAAAACGAAAGCCTGTAATTGTTTTACATGATGGTAGGATTGCTGGTGTCCTTTTTTCTGTTTCATGAACATGCAAGATTTCAGGTACGTCTTGCTACTTCTACTTACAACCCTCACAACCCTCCTCACCACTGTTACTACTACCACACTACCACTGTTCCCCCTCCTTGCTACCACAACCCTCCCCACCACTGTTACTACCACACTACCACTGTTCCTACCACACTACCACTGTTCCCTCTCCTTGCTACCACAACCCTCCCCACCACTTTTGCTACCACACTACCACTGTTCCTACCACACTACCACTGTTCCCCCTCCTTGCTACCACAACCCTCCCCACCACTGTTACTACTACCACCCTACCACTGTTCCCCCTCCTTGCTACCACAACCTTCCCCACCACTGTTACTACTACCACACTACCACTGTTCCCCCTCCTTATTACCACAACCCTCCCCACCACTGTTACTACTACCACCCTACCACTGTTCCCTCTCCTTGCTACCACAACCCTCCCCACCACTGTTACTACTACTACCCTACCACTGTTCCCCTCCTTGCTACCACAACCTTCCCCACCACTGTTACTGCTACCACACTAATGCTGTGTCCTCTGCCGCTCTATTCACACTTGACTTTATCTCCCCCTTCCATAGCGGTTTCGGCTTCACCCACCTGTTGTCACCCTCATTCTCGCTGTCACCCTTGTCCTCGCTGTTATCCTCGTCCTCGCTGTCACCTTTGTCCTCGCTACTACGCTCGTCCTCGCTGACACCCTCGTCCTCGCTGTCACCCTTGTCCTCGTTGTCACCCTCGTCCTCGCTGTCACCCTCGTCCTCGCTGTCACCTCGTCCTCGCTGTAACCTTCGTCCTCGCTGTCACCCTCGTCCTCGCTGTCACCCTCGTCCTCGCTGTCACCCTCGTCCTCGCTGTCACCTCGTCCTCGCTGTAACCTTCGTCCTCGCTGTCACCCTCGTCCTCGCTGCCACACCGATCTAAATATTATTGTAAAATATTGACAGACGATACCAGGATGCTGAACAAACCACGGAACGGGTGGGATATGAACCCATAGCAAGAAAGTCCTAAAGACTCACAGTGTGGCTGTGACGTGGACTTAACATGAGCCTGTAGGCCTGCTGCAGTGCTCCTCCTTATGTTCTTAGGACTCGCTTAAAATGGGTTCAAGGCCAACCCGTTATAACGATTTCGTGAGTCTTCCTGAACAAACATTTGCTTGGTCACTCTTGTGCTCTTAAACTTTATCACGTCATGTGCTCAGTGTAAAAGTGAGCTCAGTCTAAAAGTGGGCTCAATCTAAAAGTGAGCTCAGTCTAAAAGTGAGCTCAGTCTAAAAGTGGGCTCAATCTAAAAGTGAGCTCAGTCTAAAAGTGAGCTCAGTCTAAAAGTGAGCTCAGTCTAAAAGTGAGCTCAGTCTAAAAGTGAGCTCAGTCTAAAAGTGAGCTCAGTCTAAAAGTGGGCTCAATCTAAAAGTGACCTCAGTCTAAAAGTGAGCTCAGCTAAAAATTAATCACAGGTATGATCAGCAGGTTTGTCTCTTTATTCCATCATTCTTGCATCTTTCGCATCATACTTGTGACCATATTTTACATATCATACATGTGTCTTTCTATATCACACTTGTTCCTTTCACCATCATACTTATATCATACATTTGTATTTTTGTATCATACATGTGTATTTTTCTCAGTATGATTCATATTATATAATACTTGTGTATTTTATTAATTATACTTTTGTCTTTTTATATGATATTTGCCTTTTTTTTATTGAATATTTTTGGCCACTTACAAATTTCAGCCTTTTTTATACAACACTTCTTGCACTCATATCCAGCACCACAATAAAGTTGTCCACCACCATAATAAAGTTGTCTAGCACCACAATAAAGTTGTCCACTATCATAATAAAGTTGTCCAGCTCCACAATAAAGTTGTCCACCACCATAATAAAGTCCACCATCATAATAAAGTTGTCCAGCTCCACAATAAAGTTGTCCAGCTCCACAATAAAGTTGTCCACCACCACAATAAAGTTGTCCACCACCATAATAAAGTTGTCCAGCTCCACAATAAAGTTGTCCACCACCACAATAAAGTTGTTCACCACCATAATAAAGTTGTCTAGCACCACAATAAAGTTGTTCACCACCATAATAAAGTTGTCCAGCTCCACAATAAAATTGTCCACCACCACAATAAAGTTGTTCACCACCACAATAAAGTTGTCCAACATCACAATAAAGTTGTCCACCTCCACAATAAAGTTGTCCACCACCACAATAAAGTTGTCCAACACCACAATAAAGTTGTCCAACATTATAACAAGTTTAACCAGCATCACAGTTATGCTATAAGGTATCACATTAATTTTATCCAGCGCCACAATAAAGGTATCCAGCACCATTATAAAGCTCTCCAGCACTATTATAAAGCTATCCAGCACCGTAAACCGTTGTATGCTGGTATTAAACTGTACCATAGAAGCACTAAGGTAATATGTAATACTGAACTTACCTATAGTTATACTAAACAATAATAAGTTATTAAACCATACTTAACAATTCCAAGATAGTATAAACCATTCTATAATGATTGTTTACTATAATGGTATAAAACCTAACTATAGTTATTTTTTTATTATTATTAACACAACGGCCGTTTCCCACCAGGGCAGGGTGGCCCACCAGGGCAGGGTGACCCACCAGGGCAGGGTGACCCACAAGGACAGGGTGACCCACCAGGGCAGGGTGACCCACCAGGGCAGGGTGACCCACCAGGGCAGGGTGACCCACCAGGACAGGGTGACCCTCCAGGGCAGGGTGACCCTCCAGGGTAGGGTGACCCACCAGGGCAGGGTGACCCACCAGGGCAGGGTGACCCACCAGGGCAGGGTGGCCTGAAAAAGAAAAACTTTCACCATCATTCACTCCATCACTGTCTTGCCAGAGGGTTGCTTTACACTACAGTTATAAAACTGCAACATTAACACCCCTCCTTCAGAGTGCAGACACTGTACTTCCCATCTCCAGGACTCAAGTCCGGCCTGACTGTTTCCCTGAATCCTTTCAGTTGCAGGGAGAATGTCGGCACTCAGTTTCAGGGAGAGTTTCAGGACACAGTTCCAGGGAGAATGTCAGCACACAGTTCCAAGGATAGTGTCAGCACTCAGTTCAAGGGAGTATCAGCACTCAGTTGCAGGGAGAGTGTCAACACTCAGTCTCAGGGAGAGTGTCAGCACTCAGTGGCAGGGAGAGTGTCAGCACTCAGCTCCAGGGAGAGGGTCGCTTCTGTATTCTAAGTAGTGAATACTTGTCCAGCTTTGTAAACTCAACTCTATTCTGGGATTATATGAACTTTGTTTCTAATTGTATGTGACTACACAGTGATTTATGTGGTGTGTGTTTGACTGTATGGTATCTACACACACATGAACTGTGTGGACTATGTGGTGTGTGTTTGACTGTATGGTATCTACACACACATGAACTGTGTAGACTATGTGGTGTGTGTTTGACTGTATGGTATCTACACACACATGAACTGTGTGGACTATGTGGTGTGTGTTTGACTGTATGGTATCTACACACACATGAACTGTGTGGACTGTGTGGTGTGTGTTTGACTGTATGGTATCTACACACACATGAACTGTGTAGACTATGTGGTGTGTGTTTGACTGTATGGTATCTACACACACATGAACTGTGTGGACTATGTGGTGTGTGTTTGACTGTATGGTATCTACACACACATGAACTGTGTGGATTGTGTGGTGTGTGTTTGACTGTATGGTATCTACACACACATGAACTGTGTGGACTATGTGGTGTGTGTTTGACTGTATGGTATCTACACACACATGAACTGTGTGGACTATGTGGTGTGTGTTTGACTGTATGGTATCTACACACACATGAACTGTGTGGACTGTGTGGTGTGTGTTTGACTGTATGGTATCTACACACACATGAACTGTGTGGACTATGTGGTGTGTGTTTGACTGTATGGTATCTACACACACATGAACTGTGTGGACTATGTGGTGTGTGTTTGACTGTATGGTATCTACACACACATGAACTGTGTGGACTGTGTGGTGTGTGTTTGACTGTATGGTATCTACACACACATGAACTGTGTGGACTATGTGGTGTGTGTTTGACTGTATGGTATCTACACACACATGAACTGTGTGGACTATGTGGTGTGTGTTTGACTGTATGGTATCTACACACACATGAACTGTGTGGACTATGGGTAGTGTGATAGTGAGTGTCAGTCTTGAGGATTTTGTGTGATGTACATTGTATACGATTATTCCAGCGTTGGACTTAATTTGATTATCGTACATTTCCTATATAGGTTGATAGACTTATGGTCATTAATTATGATCATCATTTATCTACAATTTGACAGTTTCTGTTTCAGAATAAAAATATTTTCCAACATGTCTTCAATAAGGTACATATTACAATTTATGATTTACTAGATCTGTAAATTGCTTTAATACAGCTGTTGTGCTCATAGTTACTTCAAGTCTGCGGGAAAATCAACTAGGTATATACCTAGTTGGACGAATCTCATTGTGGCTAGCTGGTCCAGTGGCTAACACGATGGTCTGGAGTTTTGAGACTCACTGACCGCGGGTTCAAATCCCGCCGTGGTATGGTTTGTTTGCAATCGTGTCATTACGATTTCGTGAGTCATACCGAACCCATTTAAAGCTGCTGTAGCTACTGAACCCATTTAAAGCTGCTGTAGCTACTGAACCCATTTAAAGCTGCTGTAGCTACTGAACCCATTTAAAGCTGCTGTAGCTACTGAACCCATTTAAAGCTGCTGTAGCTACTGAACCCATTTAAAGCTGCTGTAGCTACTGAACCCATTTAAAGCTGCTGTAGCTACTGAACCCATTTAAAGCTGCTGTAGCTACTGAACCCATTTAAAGCTGCTGTAGCTACTGAACCCATTTAAAGCTGCTGTAGCTACTGAACCCATTTAAAGCTGCTGTAGCTACTGAACCCATTTAAAGCTGCTGTAGCTACTGAACCCATTTAAAGCTGCTGTAGCTACTGAACCCATTTAAAGCTGCTGTAGCTACTGAACCCATTTAAAGCTGCTGTAGCTACTGAACCCATTTAAAGCTGCTGTAGCTACTGAACCCATTTAAAGCTGCTGTAGCTACTGAACCCATTTAAAGCTGCTGTAGCTACTGAACCCATTTAAAGCTGCTGTAGCTACTGAACCCATTTAAAGCTGCTGTAGCTACTGAACCCATTTAAAGCTGCTGTAGCTACTGAACCCATTTAAAGCTGCTGTAGCTACTGAACCCATTTAAAGCTGCTGTAGCTACTGAACCCATTTAAAGCTGCTGTAGCTACTGAACCCATTTAAAGCTGCTGTAGCTACTGAACCCATTTAAAGCTGCTGTAGCTACTGAACCCATTTAAAGCTGCTGTAGCTACTGAACCCATTTAAAGCTGCTGTAGCTACTGAACCCATTTAAAGGTGCTGTAGCTACTTAACCCATTTAAAGCTGCTGTAGCTACTGAACCCATTTAAAGCTGCTGTAGCTACTGAACCCATTTAAAACTGCTGTAGCTACTGAACCCATTTAAAGCTGCTGTAGCTACTGAACCCATTTAAAACTTTAAAACTGCTGTAGCTACTGAACCCATTTAAAACTGCTGTAGCTACTGAACCCATTTAAAGCTACTGTAGCTACTGAACCCATTTAAAGCTGTCGTAAGTACTGAAGTATTGTTTCTGCAATAAAATAATACCTGAGTTTTAGTGGCATCTCTAGATTGACATCACACTGTGTAAGTCTTGCTGTTGTCCCAGCCTTTGTTTCTGGTACAGTTAACAACTGCTGGACAAAGTTTTGTCCCAGTCTTTGTTTCTGGCACAGTTAACAACTGCTGGACAAAGTTTTGTCCCAGTCTTTGTTTCTGGTACAGTTAACAACTGCTGGACAAAGTTTTGTCCCAGCCTTTGTTTCTGGTACAGTTAACAACTGCTGGACAAAGTTTTGTCCCAGTCACTGTTTCTGGTACAGTTAACAACTGCTGGACAAAGTTTTGTCCCAGTCTTTGTTTCTGGTACAGTTAACAACTGCTGGACAAAGTTTTGTCCCAGCCTTTGTTTCTGGTACAGTTAACAATTGCTGGGCAAAGTTTTGTCCCAGTCTTTGTTTCTGGTACAGTTAACAACTGCTGGACAAAGTGTTCGATAGAACTGTAAAATATTGTTTAAGTAAAATAAAATATTAGTGTTTGTCTATTGCCTGTTGATTATACCAAGCAATGAATATGTCAAAATTGTGACTGACAGAGCGATGAAAAAGATAAAATATAATTAATGACGAACTGGCAAACATTGAATAAATAACAGAAGCGAATTGTTCCCAAAGACATTACATTTATTGCCAGAGTTGCAAATGTACAGCAGAGCAATATATAAGTGAATAAAAACAGCAGTATCAGAAATATTAACCAGGTTCCATGATGGCTGATGAAATACTTTTTGTCAATAAATCGACACTACCATAATGGTCGACTTTATCAACGAGGAGATTTTTATTTCTGTGTGTGGGTGTTGTAACATGTAAGGATAGTTACTTAAACAAATAGTCACACACGATCAGTAGTTTAAGTAAAATGGAAGAGTCTTCTTTGTTTTATCCAATACAAGTTTCTCTCAACAGTCACTTATTTACATCATCACAACTCTTAATAACAGTATATTGAAAATACTTTATAACAACATTCTTCACTTTGTTGATTCAGAATTAATGCTCAAGAATTTCTTTATTTCAGTTTTGTTCCCTGTGCAATATAATTTTATTTTAAGAAAGTAAGAGAAAATGCAGATATGCGAGTGAACATGAGTGAGTGACATGTGTGAACATGAGTGTGAGAGTGACGTGTGTGAACATGAGTGTGTGAGTGACAGAGTTGGGACAGTAACATACTTTAAGTGTGCCAGGGAATTTCTGTTTACGTAGAAGTTAGAGAGGGATGAGAGGAGTATATGTGTTGTGATTATTGTGTGTGTGTGTGTGTGTGTGTGTGTGTGTGTGTGTGTGTGTGTGTGTGTGTGTGTGTGTGTGTGTGTGTGTGTGTGTGTGTGTGTGTTTGTGTACATAATTGTCAGTGTGAGTGTATATAAAGAATGAAATGTAATAAAATGAAAGGCATCTGTCTTGGTGGGTGTAATTAAAGGACGCAGTTTTCTGTGTGTCACCTCCTGTAATCCACCCACCTGGACAGTCTCGGCGGTAGACCAGCTAGATAAGACCAAGTTACCATCCAACAAGGTCACTGGGAAGGGGCCAACAACCGCTGACCTCGTGGAAGTGGGGAACCGCTGACCTGGGAAAAACAGGGAGTTCGTCTGAGAGGACACAGGAACTAGGGAAAGCACTAAAAAATACAAACTTGAAGAGGAGAATGTGATATAAGGGAGCCCACAGATGGAGACCTGGAAACATGATCCAGAAGAAGGTAACTAGATAGTTGGCAAGAGATAGAGTGGGAAGGAGAGACTACCTGAGGGAACTACTACTACTACTAATAATAATAATAATAATAATAATAATAAAAATAGTATTATTTTTCATAAAGGCATAACAGAGCAATCTGGACGTCAAGAAGCAAGTTTTTTTTGTAGTCTCAGGTTGGTTGAGGCAAACTCATGACGCAGCTTCACTTGTAGATATAAAAGGGTCCAAGAAATAGAAGGCAAGGCCCACAATTAGGTGAGTACACACACACACACACACACGCACACACACACACACACATAACATACACACACACATACACCTAACACACACACACACACACACACATACATACACCTTACATACACACACACACACACCTAACACACACACACACACATACACACACACATACACCTAACATACACACAGACACACACACACACACACACACACACACACACACACACACACACACACACACACACACACACACACACACACACACACACACACACACACACACACACACACTGAGGAAAGAGAGGGAACAGGGGGGGTGGAGGAGTGGCGTTGCTGATCAAAAATCGCTGGAATTTTGATGAGCTGGAGAGAGGAGACAGCGGAGAAGAAAGTGATTACATAGCGGGAACACGTCACTCTGGAGGTCCCAAGGTGGTAATAGCAGTGATGTATAACCCACCACAGAACAGCAGGAGGCCAAGGCAAGAGTACGACGAGAGCAATAGAGCGATGGTTGACACACTGGCTAGAGTGGCCAGAAGAGCTCATGCATGCAGGGCAAAGCTCCTGATCATGGGTGACTTTAACCACAAGGAGATCGATTGGGAGAACTTGGACCCACATGGGGGCCAAGATAAATGGAGGGCTAAGATGATGGAGGTGGTACTGGAAAACTTCATGTGCCAACACGTAAGGGACACTACAAGAGAGAGAGGAGAGGATGAACCAGCAAGGCTGGACTTAGTATTCACCTTGAGTAGTGCAGATATCGAGGACATCACATATGAAAGACCCCTTGGGGCCAGTGACCATGTGGTTTTAAGCTTCGAATACACAGTAGAGCTACAAGTGGAGGGAGAAGCAGGAAGGCCAGGACGAATGAAGCCATACTACAAGAAAGGGGACTACACAGGAATGAGGAACTACCTGAACGGGGTTCAGTGGGACAGAGAACTGGCAGGGAAGCCAGTTAATGAGATGATGGAATATGTAGCAACAAAATGCAAGGAGGCTGAGGAGAGGTTTGTACCCAAGGGTAACAGGAATAATGAAAAAGCCAGGATGAGCCCATGGTTTACCCAAAGGTGCAGGGAGGCAAAAACCAAGTGTGCTAGGGAATGGAAGAAATATAGAAGACAAAGGACCCAGGAGAATAAGGAGAACAGTCGTAGAGCCACAAACGAATATGCACAGATAAGAAGGGAGGCCCAAAGACAATATGAAAATGACATAGCAGCGAAAGCCAAATCTGACCCGAAACTGTTGTACAGCCACATCAGGAGGAAAACAACAGTCAAGGACCAGGTAATCAGGCTAAGGAAGGAAGGAGGAGAGACAACAAGAAATGACCGTGAAGTATGTGAAGAACTCAACAAGAGATTCAAAGAAGTGTTCACAGAGGAGACAGAAGGGACTCCAGAAAGACGGAGAGGTGGGGCACACCACCAAGTGCTGGACACAGTGCACACAACCGAGGAAGAAGTGAAGAGGCTTCTGAGTGAGCTAGATACCTCAAAGGCAATGGGGCCAGATAACATCTCCCCATGGGTATTGAGAGAGGGAGCAGAGGCGCTATGTGTACCCCTAACAGCAATATTCAATACATCTATCGAAACGGAGATTGCCTGAGGCATGGAAGACTGCAAATGTAGTCCCAATCTTTAAAAAAGGAGACAGACATGAAGCATTAAACTACAGACCAGTGTCACTGACATGTATAGTATGCAAAATCATGAAGAAGATTATCAGGAGAAGAGTGGTGGAACACCTAGAAAGGAACGATCTCATCAACATCAGCCAACATGGTTTCAGAGACGGGAAATCCTGTGTCACAAACCTGCTGGAGTTCTATGACATGGTGACAGCAGTAAGACAAGAGAGTGAGGGGTGGGTGGATTGCATTTTCTTGGACTGCAAGAAGGCGTTTGACACAGTTCCACACAAGAGATTGGTGCAAAAACTGGAGGACCAAGCAGGGATAACAGGGAAGGCACTACAATGGATCAGGGAATACTTGTCAGGAAGACAGCAGCGAGTCATGGTACCTGGCGAGGTGTCAGAGTGGGCACCTGTGACCAGCGGGGTCCCGCAGGGGTCAGTCCTAGGACCAGTGCTGTTTCTGGTATTTGTGAACGACATGACGGAAGGAATAGACTCTGAGGTGTCCCTGTTTGCAGATGACGTGAAGTTGATGAGAAGAATTCACTCGATCGAAGACCAGGCAGAACTACAAAGGGATCTGGACAGGCTGCAGACCTGGTCCAGCAATTGGCTCCTGGAGTTCAATCCCACCAAGTGCAAAGTCATGAAGATTGGGGAAGGGCAAAGAAGGCCGCAGACGGAGTACAGTCTAGGGGGTCAGAGACTACAAACCTCACTCAAGGAAAAAGATCTTGGGGTGAGCATAACACCAGGCACATCTCCTGAAGCGCACATCAACCAAATAACTGCTGCAGCATATGGGCGCCTAGCAAACCTCAGAACAGCATTCCGACATCTTAATAAGGAATCATTCAGGACCCTGTACACCGTGTACGTTAGGCCCATATTGGAGTATGCGGCACCAGTTTGGAACCCACACCTAGCCAAGCACGTGAAGAAACTAGAGAAAGTGCAAAGGTTTGCAACAAGACTAGTCCCAGAGCTAAGAGGTATGTCCTACGAGGAGAGGTTAAGGGAAATCAACCTGACGACACTGGAGGACAGGAGAGATAGGGGGGACATGATAACGACATGCAAAATACTGAGAGGAATTGACAAGGTGGACAAAGACAGGATGTTCCAGAGATTGGACACAGTAACAAGGGGACACAGTTGGAAGCTGAAGACACAGATGAATCACAGGGATGTTAGGAAGTATTTCTTCTGCCACAGAGTAGTCAGTAAGTGGAATAGTTTGGGAAGTGATGTAGTGGAGGCAGGATCCATACATAGCTTTAAGCAGAGGTATGATAAAGCTCACGGCTCAGGGAGAGTGACCTAGTAGCGATCAGTGAAGAGGCGGTGCCAGGAGCTCGGACTCGACCCCCGCAACCTCAACTAGGTGAGTACAACTAGGTGAGTACTCTCTCACACACACAATCACATATGTATATATATATATATATATATATATATATATATATATATATATATATATATATATATATATATATATATATATATATATATACACCTGACACACAAGCACACACACACACAATATATTATATATATATATATATATATATATATATATATATATATATATATATATATATATATATATATATATATATATATATATACCTGACACAGATACACACACACATATATAAACCTGACACATTGACAGGATGTGGGAGATGATGGAAGGAACTTCGCATCACAATACAGACGTAAAACGCAGATGGTAAATTATATTTTGAGATGTGTCTAGCTACTGTGACTAAAGTGATTCCTGACCTTTAGGCAAGTAACCTTTAAAACTACAATAGGTAATAAACCTGAACTGTGATTGGCATGACATGATAAATTAGACACCTGTGCAACTCTTGGGTATCTTTAATTATTGGGTATCAAATTTATCAACGTTTCGGTTCTCTGAACCATTCATTGACAAGACTTATGTCAACTTTCGGTCATCTGTCCGAGAACTTCCTCTGGCTTACCGGCTCATCCCTTTAAAAAAATTATAATTAGTTTATTGTATCTGTGTATTATTTGTACTACTACTACTACTACTACTACTACTATCATTACTACTACTATTACTACTACTACTATCATTACTACTACTATTGTCATTATTACTACTATCATTAATACTGCTACTTTATCATTACTACTACTACTATCATTACTACTGCTACTATTATTATTACTACTACTACTGTTATCATTACTACTACTGCTATTGTCACTACTACTATCATTACTACTACTACTGTCATTACTACTACTATTACTATCATTACTACTGCTACTATTATCATTACTTCTACTATCATTACTACTGCTACTATAATCATTACTACTACTACTGTTATTACTACTACTATTATCATTATTACTACTACTATTACCATTGCTACTGCTACTATAATCATTACTACTATCATTACTACTACTGCTATTATGATTACTATTACCATTATCATTACTACTACTACTATTATGATTACTACTACTACTACAATTATGATTACTACTACTACTATTAACATTGCTACTACTACTAATGTTATCAGTCTGGTAATATCCACCAGGAATCACATTGTTTCCCAACAATTTCTACATAAAAATTCTCTCCAAATCTTACACTCACATTCATCATGTTTAGTTAATTGTTTTGTAGAGGAAACTGTCATAACTGGTAACACCTTACTGACAGTCACTGAGGTGTTACATAACTGGTAACATCTTACTGACAGTCACTGAGGTGTTACATAACTGGTAACACCTTACTGACAGTCACTGAGGTGTTACATAGCTGGTAACACCTTACTGGCAGTCACTGAGGTGTTATATAACTGGTAACACCTTACTGACAGTCACTGAGGTGTTACATAACTGGTAACACCTTACTGACAGTCACTGAGGTGTTACATAACTGTTAACACCTTACTGACAGTCACTGAGGTGTTACATAACTGGTAACACCTTACCGGCAGTCACTGAGGTGATAAATAACTGGTAACACCTTACCGACAGTCACTGAGGTATTACATAACTGGTAACACCTTACTAACAATCACTCAGGTGTTACATTTACAATAATGGTTATCTGAGAATCGTTACACTTTTGTTTACTAATGGTTATCTGAGAATCGTTACACTTTTGTTTACTGGCTAAACTTAATCGTCTTTATCTTATTATTTCGTACAGTTTCTATGATAATTAACTACATGTAATTACTTATTCGATAGTAATGTTTTGTGTTGCTGCCTATTATTGTAATAATTGTTAAGCATTATAGTAGTTATATATGAATGGTAAACAATACCGACACAATGAAGAATTAGACACATGTGAAAAACTTGGGTATCTTTAATTTGCTGGTCTTCACTTTACATAATATATTGTACTGATAAAGTCACTGCTTGGCAATACCATTCATGGTATAATACATGCTAACATTTAAACATCTTAATACATTACATCACAGTATTAATTTTACATTTTAACTGACATTCATACATCACAGAACATTAGAGTCGTACTGTCCAGTGTGCAGGAGCGACCATCATAAATATTTTTGTCAAAGGATCGAATATCCCCAGCTGATAGTTTTTATTTTAATCACATAACGTTTATACTGTGTGTGTGGAGTCTTAATGTTTTATTATAGTCTAAAGGAGGTGAAGGAAGTGAAAATATAAGAGAGAGAAACTTTATCTTCCATAAGATAATTCATAATAGTGTCTTCTTTACTATACCCGCAAGTGTCTAAAACTAGTAACTTTTCACAACTTCCACAATGAATGTCTTGAAAATCCCAGAAACCAACCTAACCAGCTACAACACTAAGCTTCTTCAGAGTATTGAACTACATCTTCTGGGTCTGTTCAGAGTGTTGAATAGCGTGCGTAAACCTTTCGGCACTCTTAACCTACAGTAGCTTCGCATTTTAATGGTGCTGTGTTCAAATTTCAGGCGTCACGAGGCTCGTTAGCTTCGACCTAAAGGGTATAGCTTAGCTTGGGTTAGGTTAGGTTAGGTTAGGTTAGGTTAGGTTATGTAAGGTAAGGTAAGGTTCCCCAGGAAACAGGACAAGTGTTTCTTGACGGGGGTCTTAGATGATGACCCGCCTTTGGAGCTTTTGGTCATCTGACGAGGCCTTCCGCTGGCTTACCGGTCCATTCCTTTAAAAATTATGGTTATAGTTAAAATCATTTTATAAAAAGGGGATACCTACTGTAGCTACAAGTGCCAAAAACAGCTATCGATACCTATAGTGTAAGTACCAACAACAGTTAGCGTTATCTACAGTAGCTACAATTACTAATAACAGCTATCGTTACCAACAGCAGCTGACGGTACCTACAGTAGCTATTGATTTTTATTTTCTTTCCCCAAGGTTTCCATGCCATACCTAGACATCACCTCTAAATGACTTCAGATTTTCTTTACCTAAGTCTCATAGCTTTAAGAAGGTTCAGATTATACTACATACTAGTTTTATGCTATGTAGGCGCCAAATTTCCAGTTTACTATTGCATGAAAAGATTATGGGCTTCCGAGCGATAAATGAATATCTCTGATGGGCTTCAAACTTTTTGCACTGAAATAATTTGCTCAAGGAAAGATTTACATTGTTATTAGGTTGAACTGGGTTTTCTTTACCGTTGTTTTTTTTTCTGATAATTAGAGCCTGATTTTCCTGACTAAATTTAAACTTTCCACTCTGATGTATCTCACTATCTAATTGGATTTAAATTGAGTAGGTGCCAGTTTGTCAACTTTATTAAATAAATTGGAATAGGGATCTCTGCACGAAAAGTTAAGAATGCTGCTTCTGACCAGCTTCAACCTTCCAATGTTACTGCACACTGATTTCTGTAAAAATAGATAAGTAGACTTCTTGAATGAGTCGAGCTAATGCTCCAGGGCCTCTGGAAGCTGTTTACCTCCAACTCTTGGACCTATTGTGAGGGTTAAACAATAAATTCTAATTTTCTTATTGATGAAGTTGAGCTAAAGCTGTTCTTCCTCTTGATTGTATTCAGGTACAGTCACTGTGCCTGTTATTGCACTGAGGTACAGGGAGCTCGAGTGAGGGAATATGGAAGTACCGCTCATGGATCACTCAAGCACAGGCAGCTGAAAAAAAAACCATACCACGGGCGGGATTTGAACCCGCGGTCAGAAAGTCTCAAAACTCCAGACCGTCGCGTTAGCCACTGGGCCAGCTAGCTTCAATAAGATTCGTCCAACTAGGTATATTTCTACAACATAAGAAGGTTAGCAGAGGCACCACTGTGTCCACAAATGCAAGTTTTTACAGACGAATCTGCCGCTAGCATGGCCGTCTGTAAAACCTTGCATTTGTGGTCACAGTGGTGCCTATGCTAACCTTCCTATGGTGTAGAAATACACCTAGTTGGACGAATCTTATTGAAGCTAGCTGGTCCAGTGGCTAACGCGACGGTCTGGAGTTTTGAGACTCTCTGACCGCGGGTTCAAATCCCGCCCTTGGTATGGTTTGTTTGCAATCGTGTCATTACGATTTCGTGAGACAGGCAGCTGAAGTTATGGGACACGAGAGAACTCTTCTTCGGAAGCCTAGCCATGGAAACTATTATAATTATTATTATTATTCACGCAAGTGTGAAACGGTAACCTGTAATTACTTAGCAATCGAATTATTGCTGGGGCCATTTCTTTGTCTCATTAACACGTAGGATGAAAGGTACATCTACAAGAAACGAATCCAGGCCGATGGAACATGAGAGGGAAACCTTTGAAGGTCGTTGGAAAATGACAGGGAAATCTTTCCAAGGAGATTGAAAATGACAACGAAACTCGTCCAGGTGATGGAATATGACAAGAAAACTCGTCCAGGACAATTGAAAAATGACAGGAACCCGTCTATGACGACGGAAAATGACAAGAAAACCTGTTCAGGGAGATTAAATATGAGAGAGAAACAAGTTCAGAGTTATGGATTATTATGCGACGGAAAATGACAGGGGAAACCCAGGAAGATCGATGAAAAATGATAAGGACACCTGTCATCTCTCATGGAATATGACAAAAAAAAAACCTCTCTATGGCGGAGGAACGTGACTGGGAAAAACATTCAAGGCGATGGAGTAAAAGAGAATACGTTAAGGGCGACGTAAAAAGACAAGAAAACCAGTCAAGGGAGATGAAATATGACAGAGAAACCTGTCCAGGGTGGTGGATAATGACAGGTGGATAATGAACATAATAATATTCAGCTGCGAGTTAAACATTACCTACACATTAACGTTAAGTATTATTTACAGCATAAACATTATGACTGAAGAAATACCATTTTGTGGCACAACATTCAAGGTAAAATACTGTTAACATCTCAACACATTACAACACAACATTAATTTTACATTTTGACTGACATTCACACATCACAGAACATTACAACATAACATAGTATGTTAGACAGAGTCGTACTGTCCAGTCTGCAAGAACCACCATCTTAATTCTAGTTTTTATTGTCATCCCAAAACGTTTATAGTGTGTGTGTGTGTGTGTGTGTGTGTGTGTGTGTGTGTGTGTGTGTGTGTGTGTGTGTGTGTGTGTGTGTGTGTGTGTGTGTGCGTGCTCATGTGCGTAGTTTTGTGCGTGTATGAATGATGGTAAACCCACAAGCATCGTTTGCGGAAATGCGCAAATGAGTGTCAAAACAAGTGTATGTGTAAGTTAAGAAAGTTTACTTAGGTACAGATACATGTAAAAACATTTACACAATTTATTATACATATTAACGAATATGTGAATTACCCAGAATAACCCAAAAAGTCAGATAAAGTGACTTATTTCCAGTGTGCGGCGCTTGTAACTGATCGTTTAGCAAATACGTAACATAAATAACCAAATAAAAATATTAAGTGTAATGCTTATTACAGTTGTGGTGGAGGTGGACACATTAACACACCAACACTCATCAACACACAATAAAACATTCACAAATGTACTTAAGCTGCTTATTAAGTACAAAAAAGAACTTACCTACAATGTTGATGAATTGTATGACATAAATAGAACTCCCAAATTTTCACTGAGTGGCCAGACCTTGGTGGGGGAACTGGACGGTAGCTTGGCTGCGTCTGGCTGACCTACTGTTCCAGGCTGTCTTGGTGGGTGTAATTACTGGACGCAGTTTCCTGTGTGTCCCCTCCAGTAATTCCACCCACCTGGACAGTCTCTACCGTAGACCAGCTAGACAAGGCCTCCTTCTCATCTAGCTAGATCACTGAGGGTGGCTGAGCTGACTTCGGGATACATAACCTGGGGAAGGCTGAGACTGGAAGATCTCCTAAGGGAAGTGAGGAAGGGGAGACATCCGGGGGCCCACGGATGGATTCATAGATACATGAACCTGGGGAAGGTGAGTATACCTTGGGGAAGTGGGGAAGGGAGAAAATCTGAAGGCGGACAGATGGACTCCTAGACACATGGACCTGGGAAAGACGAGGATACTGGTTGCTAAGGCAGACCTTGGGGAAGTGGGGAAGGGAGAATATCTGAGGGGACACAGATGGACTCCTGGACACATGAACCTGGGGAAAGCATCAAAAACACAGTAAGTGGGTGGGTGGACCTTAAAGACGAACCACTGGCCTCCAAGTGGCAAGGTCTGGTAACTCAGAGATAATTCTGAGGCTGACAGTGGTCGCAAAGTTTTTTCTTAATTCATGCATTACGGTTTGTGACACACTGGATACCTTTCTCGGATAATTGAAGTATCTTATGATATGCAAGGATACCATTTTTCAGATTATCATTATTATTATTATTATAATTATTATAATAATAATAAAAATGAGTGTGAAACATAAGCCTGTAATTGGTCACACTACACACTACTTACCCCTCTGGGTTTTCTTCTGTTCGTTTTCATGTTCTTTCTCTTGTTTATTTCTGCTTATCTCCATGGGGAAGTGGAACAGAATTCTTTCTCCGTAAGCTAAGCTATGCGTGTCGTAGGAGGCGACTAAATGCCGGGAGCAATAGGCTAGTAGCCCCTTCTCCAGTATAAACTACTAAAAGTAAGGAAAAGAAAAACTATAAAACTGGGATGTTTGAATGTACGTGGATGTAAGTGCGGATGATAAGAAAGAAATGATTGCTAATGTTATGAATGAAAAGAAGTTGGATGTCCTGACCCTAAGCGAAACAAAGATGAAGGGGGTAGGGGAGTTTAAATGGGATTACGTGAGGAGAATCTGAGAGAGTTAGAGCTAAGGAAAGTGTAGCAATAATGTCGAAGGATCAGTTATGGAGAGAGAAGAAGGAATATAAATATATAAATTCAAGGATTATGTGGTTTAAAATAAGGGTCGGATGTGAAAAGTGTATCATGTGAAAAGTGAAAAGTGGATCATAATAAGTGTGTGGATCATAATAAGTGTGTATGCATTAAGAGACAAAGGGTTTTTAATACTTGACGTGCAGTTGGAGTGTGAGCAAAGCAACATTTATGAAGGGATTCAGGGAAACCGGCAGACCGGACTTGAGTCCTGGAGACGGGAAGTACAGTGTCTGCACTCTGAAGGAGGGGTGTTAATGTTGCAGTTTTATAACTGTAGTGTAAAGCATCCCTCTGGCAAGACAGTGATGGAGTGAATGATGAAAGTTTTTCTTTTTCGGGCCACCCTGCCTTGGTGGGAATCGGCCGATATGTTAAAAAAAAAAATAGGAAAGCAGCTCTTATGTTGCCAGAGAGAAAGATTTACACGAAGATTCTGTATTTCTTAGGCAATAAATTCCATGGTTACAAACATAACTAAAATTGTCTATGAAACATTAAGGGGACGAATTATATTAATGGAAAATAATTATACAATTATATCAAGGGAATACAATGATATAATTACATTAAGGGAATACAGTGGTATAGTTATATTAAGGGAATACAATGATACAATACTTTCTGACTAAAGTGTAACTGTGGTGTCCACTCATCAAAACTTAATAATTGTTGCCAAAGATAATTCTGACATTGATGAAAAATGGGTTATCCACATTAATGTAATTACAGTCTATAAAAAAAGTACTATTTTATGTATCGCAGTGTTTGTAATTTTAATACGTGAACCAAGATAGGCGGAATTTTTGTTAATGAATGAGAGAAACGGGTTAATCTACAGTACATGAAATTGAAAGAAAAAAATCTGAGAAGTTTGACCAAATGGACATCTGAAAATTTAAGAATATGAGGCAACAGTTTCTTAACAGAAAATACGATAAATCATTAGAGGTAACTAAACTTGTCTAAATACGCCGGTTTGGCTTACCTGGCACGACATATATGCAATAAGATCACAGTATACGAGTGATATCGCAAGATGCAGGAACAGCCACTGTGAAAAGTAAAGTGAACTTTCAAGCGCTTTCTTGATTTCTCACATTGTCAAGGAAATATGAAAATAAAAGAATAACAGAAGGTTAAACTTTAGGGTTAAACTTTAGCAAGATTAAACTTTAGGGTAAACATACAAACCTGAAGGTTTTTTAATGATGCTGGTGAGGTGGTCCAGGACCTGTCAGACATAACTTATATTCTACCCAAGGTTTAAGATTTTAACTTGTCAAATATATCTTAAAATGTTCCCAAATTTTACTAATTATAAATGGGTCTAATTTTATATTCCTAAACTAATATTCCTATTAATTTGAAAGTTATTTTTAATAAACTTGATTCTATTTTATTTCTCTCAACCATTGGTCTGTTGATACAACTTTTTGGGACTTTTTGAAAGTCAATTAGATGATTAAAATCATTCAAATGAATAAACAATGCATTAGACTCTTGTCCAATTCTAATGTTATATTTATCTTGTTGTAATCTTATTTTGACCTTAATATTAAGTTTGATCTTAATAAACTTTATCACATTGCTTATGGGAAATCTTATAGACACAGCCGACAGCCTTTTTTGAGGGGAATTTTTAATCATAAGTTTTTTATTACTGTATCAAGATTTTTAAATCTAACTTTAATTTTAAAATTCGTAAGTAGAGAAGGTATATTTCATGGTAATGGAGAACCAACATATTTTTAGCTGAATTAGGTTGTTTGTCGTTTTTCGAATTGTAAAAGGTATTTCTACGATTTTAAAAGATTTATCAGTAAAGTGAAGAACAAAAAGGCGAAAGACCGTGACTGGAACAATACACAAATAACCCACTACTAATACTACTACAATACCAGTTTTACCTCAGCCACTACTACTACTACTACTACTACTACTACTACCACTACTACAACTACTCTTCCCACCTCTCTTGTCGCGTCTCCGCCAGCTTGACTATACAGTATAGTGGCTTATACTCTCCTTTCTGTAAAGGTCACTTTGTAAATAGTCAAAGTCGGACCGAAACGTCGTCGTAAGCTAGTCTCTCCTATGTGCGGGTTATTTGTATATCAATTAAATGTTTTGGGTATTTTAGATCATTGAAGATTTTTTGATCTATGAACTCTGGGCTGTAAATACGCAAAGCTCTCAAAAATGTTGATGATAGTACAGATAGTTCAACTCTATCATGATGTGAAAAATTAGTTCCTTGATAATGTGAAATATCACGAAAGCTCTTGGAAGTTCACTATTCTTTTCACAGTGGTTGTCCCGCGCACGCACACACACACACACACACAAACATACATATATATATATATATATATATATATATATATATATATATATATATATATATATATATATAATATATATATATACACATTATGTGTGTGGTGTGTGTGGTGTGTGTGGTGTGTGTGGTGTGTGTGGTGTGTGTGGTGTGTGTGGTGTGTGTGGTGTGTGTGGTGTGTGGTGTGTGTGGTGTGTGGTGTGTGGGTGTGTGGTGTGTGTGTGTGTGTGTGTGTGTGTGTGTGTGTGTGTGTGTGTGTGTGTGTGTGTGTGTGTGTGTGTGTGTGTGTGTGTGTGTGTGTGTGTTGCTTTAGGAGAATAAAATTCCACACTACTTTTTACATAAACGGTCAAATCCGCAACGACACACTTACATGTCAGTGTCTAACGTCAACGAATTATGTGGCAGTTTTTATGAAGGTTTGAAGCTTAGCTACTCAGTGTTTTGAAAGATATCTGTCATTCCAGGATGATGTTAATGATTTCAATAATTTTGGTCATAGGACATGTTAACATGCCAATTGTTCCATGAATATTGTTCTCGTTATCGTACAAAAACATTGAAAGTTGGAAGTCGATTGTATGAGGCGTTCTTGAGTTACGAGAGAAATAATTTATAACAATTGGACCAAGAAGAAATAATAAAGAAAAAATCCGGCAACATCTTAAAGATCCCCCTTACGAGTACCTAAATATAATTCATGCAATCCTAGTGAAACCTTCCTTCAGGTTTACCTATTAAACTTGACATATTGTTCAGTGCATGTGAATTATAGTTTTTATTCTGCTTTAGTGATCGGCCGTTTTACATCCTCCGGTACTGATGTTATTTGATATGTGAGAGAATGACTCTACAACATGTCACTACGACAACACCTGACCTGACTCAATGACAACTTCATGCTCTACCACAAATGGTATTTCGACCTGATAAATACATTCACCTCTACAAAACTTAATTATGGAAGGCAAAAATCAACACTTGCATTAGATAAAGCAAAGTAGACGCTTGCAAATTATCTTTCCAAAGGTAAAGAGGTGCGAACAAAAAATATTAAATATGTCTCTGTTACTTTTTTCTCATCTTCACTTCTCTCACATCTTCTGTATTATGAGAAAACATTGGTAACCAAACACTCACAAGCTCAAATGAAACAATAAAACTCTGGATGAAGAAAATAGAATCTTCAAACTCAGGGACTCGATCTCCTGACAAAAGAAATTTCAGCGACCATGTAATAACTTGGCTGGAAGGTCTTCTTAATGTCTCGTACATTCATCTTTTATTTACTAGTATGTTAACCTTCTGTTCCATTGTTTTACTGTATTGTTATTAAATGTTGATGTACGATACTTGAGTGTTGCTGTTGTGTTGTATGTTACTGTATTGTGTTTTACGGTACAGTTCTCGTGTGTTGCTGTTGTGTTGCATGTTACTGTATTGTGTTTTACGGTACAGTTCTCGTGTGTTGCTGTTGTGTTGTATGTTACTGTATTGTGTTTCACGGTACAGTTCTCGTGTGTTGCTGTTGTGTTGTATGTTACTGTATTGTGTTTTACGGTACAGTTCTCGTGTGTTGTTGTTGTGTTGTATGTTACTGTATTGTGTTTTACGGTACAGTTCTCGTGTGTTGTTGTATTGCTCTCCGAGTTAATGTATTGTTTTTATGTATTACTACAATAGTTTGACATTTTACAGTATTGCCTTGTGTAACCGCGTTTTTTTAAAGCTATTGTACTCGTATATTAATGTATTGTTTCATTATATTCCTGTACTCTTCTTCTATGTTACTGTGCTGTTCTTACGTGTTTGAATATCTTTTTTTTTGTTACTGTCTTTGTGGTTTACGGTGCTCTTTTTTATTTGTCACTGAACTGTTCTTGCCACTTTAATTTTCTTCTTGTATGATGATGTAGTGTTCTTTTATGTTGTATTTTCCTATGACATCTTCGACGATAGTTTCTCCTATATTGTCATTCATGACTTCCAGAACAATTATGTCGACTCAAAATTCCCAAAACATTCACTTAACAATTCTCAAACTCCATATCCCACTCTCATCCACATTTATCTCCTCCATATGACATTAATACAAATAACACAATAAATAACACACAAAAACAATATCTCTCCAGGAATAAAACTATCATAGTAGTCTCGATCTGACAAAAAACATTATATCAGCCTATCTTTTAACCTAGCAAAGTCGAGTCAATGTTTGTCTCGTATATTGCTGTTTTATGAACTTAATGTTGCTGTGCTGTTTTTTCAAAACTTTCAACAAAAATATATTATTTTGCAACAATGCGTTTCTTGCTATGTTTAACTTGTGGTAAATTACAATTCTAGCACTGTGTCTGGCAGCTGTTTAAGTGTATTAGAAGCAAAGTGTGACACAAAGTTAGACTTGTGAAGACCGATGTTTACTAACTAATAGATGTAATTAAAACTCAGATACTATTATTCTACATTAACACTCCTTCAGTAGTTTCAACAGTACGCAAACAGTTGACGGTTATAAACAGACTCGCACTTCTGTTCACCCGTTAAGGGATCTTTTAAAACAGCAATTGTAATATGCACCTGAAAAATGATATTTTTCACAAATATGTTTACATTGAGAAAAATTTCCATAATAGAAAGTTTATGATATGATCAGTATATTTTAACCAGAGTTATTACTTTAGAGTGTTTAGTGTTAGCACTCAGTGTGAGGGGGAAGGTTGCTTCTGCAGTCTAAGATGTGAATGAATTTGTCCAACACTGTAGACTATGTTAGTGTTATAAGACTTAGTCTTCGTATCACTGTATTGTGTGAAGTCTTTGATGAGACGATATATACTGACTGTGTAAACTCAGTGTAGTGTGCTAGTGAGTTGTACACCCAGATACTTGGGTCAGTCTTAAGAGTTTTGTGTGATGGAGCTCAATTAATATAATTAGTTTTGTGTCGAACTTTGAGAGTTTGATTAACTTACAGTTGGTGTCTGTGTTGACATGAGTCTTCTCCAGATGGTGACCCGTCACTCTCTCCTGAAGGAGTGTCAGTATTTGCACACGTTATTTAAATATTGATGTGTACATGTGTGTGTTTGTGTGTGTGTGTAGCGTAGAGGTTAAAAGTGTAAGGTGTGGGTACGTGTGTACTTGTGTTTACATACTAGTAAAACTGAAAAGAGAGGATTATAAATGCACTGTTGAATAAATGTACGTGTATGTATGATACAGAGGATTTTGTGTGTGTGTTGCTTTATTCGTGCGTCTGTATGTGTTGTGTGTGTGTAGGATGTGCTGTGTGTGTGTAGGATGTGTTGTGTGTGTGTAGGATGTGTTGTGTGTGTGTGTGTGTAGGATGTGTATGTGGAAATACAGAACTGAGTGTATAGAAGAGTGCGAGCTTGTGAACCTCAGCGTACTGTGAAAATAAAAATCAATAACGAGGGCATAAAGATAACTGATAACAATTAATTACACTTACCATGCAGTGAACACAAAGGTTCACACACCCACACTAATCTTCGCACATAAAAACGTTCACAAATGCACTTACACAACTAATTAATTTAACAAGTTAATAACTGACATATAGGTAAAATATTGAATATAAATATATGTTCAGGATTTTCACTAGTGGCCAGTTCTTGGTGGACGAGCTGTGATAGAGATCTCTCTTGTATCAGGTAGTCGACGTTCGAGTCTGTCCAGGAGGATGTTATTACAGAGCGCAGATTATCTGCGTGTCCTCCTCTGTAATAACATCTACCTTCGTGTACTGATATTAATACACTTCTGTAGTAATATCATATATGGACAGTGCTTCAAGGCTGGTTAAAACTGCTGACCTCAGGGACGTGGTGAAGGGTGAATACCTGGATCCACGGACCTGGGGTGGGACTTGCTGACCTCAGGGAAGTGGTGAAGGGTGAATACCTGGAACCACGGACCTGGGGTGGGACTTGCTGACCTCGGGGAAGTGGTGAAGGGTGAATACCTGGAACCACTGACCTGGGGTGGGACTGCTGACCTCAGGGAAGTGGTGAAGGGTGAATACCTGGATCCACGGACCTGGGGTGGGACTTGCTGACCTCAGGGAAGTGGTGAAGGGTGAATACCTGGATCCACGGACCTGGGGTGGGACTTGCTGACCTCAGGGAAGTGGTGAAGGGTGAATACCTGGAACCACGGACCTGGGGTGGGACTTGCTGACCTCGGGGAAGTGGTGAAGGGTGAATACCTGGAACCACTGACCTGGGGTGGGACTGCTGACCTCAGGGAAGTGGTGAAGGGTGAATACCTGGATCCACGGACCTGGGGTGGGACTTGCTGACCTCAGGGAAGTGGTGAAGGGTGAATACCTGAAACCACGGACCTGGGGTGGGACTTGCTGACCTCAGGGATGTAGTGAAGGGTGAATACCTGGATCCACGGACCTGGGGTGGGACTTGCTGACCTCAGGGAAGTGGTGAAGGGTGAATACCTGGATCCACGGACCTGGGGTGGGACTTGCTGACCTCAGGGAAGTGGTGAAGGGTGAATACCTGGAACCACTGACCTGGGGTGGGACTGCTGACCTCAGGGAAGTGGTGAAGGGTGAATACCTGGATCCACGGACCTGGGGTGGGACTTGCTGACCTCAAAGAAGTGGTGAGGAGTGAATACCTGGAACCACGGACCTGGGGTGTGACTTGCTGACCTCGGGGAAGTGGTGAAGGGTGACTACCTGGAACCACTGACCTGGGGTGGGACTGCTGACCTCAGGGAAGTGGTGAAGGGTGAATACCTGGATCCACGGACCTGGGGTGGGACTTGCTGACCTCAGGGAAGTGGTGAAGGGTGAATACCTGGAACCACTGACCTGGGGTGGGACTGCTGACCTCAGGGAAGTGGTGAAGGGTAAATACCTGGATCCACGGACCTGGGGTGGGACTTGCTGACCTCAGGGAAGTGGTGAAGGGTGAATACCTGGATCCACGGACCTGGGGTGGGACTTGCTGACCTCAGGGAAGTGGTGAAGGGTGAATACCTGGATCCACGGACCTGGGGTGGGACTTGCTGACCTCAGGGAAGTGGCGAAGGGTTGTATACCTGGAACCAGGGACCTGGGGTGGGACTTGCTGACCTCAGGGAAGTGGTGAAGGGTGAATACCTGGATCCATGGACCTGGGGTGGGACTTGCTGACCTCAGGGAAGTGGTGATGGGTGAATACCTGGAACCACTGACCTGGGGTGGGACTGCTGACCTCAGGGAAGTGGTGAAGGGTGAATACCTGGATCCACGGACCTGGGGTGGGACTTGCTGACCTCAAAGAAGTGGTGAAGGGTGAATACCTGGATCCACGGACCTGGGGTGGGACTTGCTGACCTCGGGGAAGTGGTGAAGGGTGACTACCTGGAACCACTGACCTGGGGAGGGACTGCTGACCTCAGGGAAGTGGTGAAGGGTGAATACCTGGATCCACGGACCTGGGGTGGGACTTGCTGACCTCAGGGAAGTGGTGAAGGGTGAATACCTGGAACCACGGACCTGGGGTGGGACTTGCTGACCTCAGGGAAGTGGTGAAGGGTGAATACCTGGATCCACGGACCTGGGGTGGGACTTGCTGACCTCAGGGAAGTGGCGAAGGGTTGCATACCTGGAACCAGGGACCTGGGGTGGGACTTGCTGACCTCAGGGAAGTGGTGAAGGGTGAATACCTGGAACCACGGACTTGGGGTGGGACTGCTGACCTCAGGGAAGTGGTGAAGGGTGAATACCTGGAATCACTGACCTGGGGTGGGACTGCTGACCTCAGGGAAGTGGTAAAAGGAGTATACCAGGAACCACGGACCTGGGGTGGGGCTGCTGACCTCAGGGAAGTGGTGAAGGGTGAATACCTGGATCCACGGATCTGGGGTGGGATCACTGACCTGGGGTGGGACTTGCTGACCTCAGGGAAGTGGTGAAGGGTGTATACCTGGAACCACTGACCTGGGGTGGGACTGCTGATGCCTGGGGGGTGGGACTGGGTGAGGCCTCAAAATATCGAGAAGAATTTCCGGAACTTCATGGGAAGGGAAGACATCCGGGGGCCCACGGATGGATTCCTGGACACATGAACCTAGGAAATTCGAGGAATCCTTGGGGAAGTGAGGAAAGGGGAATATCTGAAGGCGGACAGATGGACTCCTGGACATACAAACCTGGGGGAGGTAGGATTGTTGAGTGTAGGATAGGAAGTGGGGAAGGGAGAATATCTGAGGGGACCCAGATGGACTCCTGGACACATGGACCTGGGGGAGGTAGGATTGCTGAGTGTAGGATAGGAAGTGAGGAAGGGAGAATATCTGAAGGTGGACAGATGGACTCCTGGACATACAAACCTGGGGAGGTAGGATTGTTGAGTGTAGGATAGGAAGTGGGGAAGGGAGAATATCTGAGGGGACCCAGATGGACTCCTGGACACATGGACCTGGGGGAGGTAGGATTGCTGAGTGTAGGATAGGAAGTGGGGAAGTGAGAATATCTGAGGGGACAAGAATGGACTCCTGGACACATGGGCCTTTGGGAGGTAGGATTGCTGAGTGTAGGATAGGAAGTGGGGAAGGGAGAATATCTGAGGGGACACAGATGGACTCCTGGACACACAAACCTGGGGAAGGTAGGATTGCTGAGTGTAGGATAAGAAGTGGGGAATGGAGAATATCTGATGGGACATGGACACACAGACATAGAAAAAGCATCAAAAACACAGTAAGTGGGGAGGGGGGGGTCCCCGTAAAGACGAACCAATGGCCTACTACTACTACTTCGAATAATAGTAATAATAATAATAATAATAATTATATATATATATATATAATATATAATAGTAATTATTATAATATATGTAATATATAATAATAATTATTATAATATATATAATATATAATATAATTATTAGTAGTTACACCTGTAAAGAAACAATATTTCACACCTTCCGGGATCGATCCATGTGAACAAGAGCTTCCTTAACATTTGAACGTGTTTCTTTACACCTGCTGCTCCTAGATGGCTGTTGTTGTCTGAAATGACCTGTATAAACGGAGGCTTTCTATACATAATATATTTATTATTATTATTATAATTATTATTATTATTATTATTATTATTATATAAACAATACAGAGCTAAATCAAGCTAAGCTGTATCTTGAGCGACACAATGCCTATTCGTGAAACTTTGCTCTGTGTAGTGTCCTTTGTTCTGACAAAAATGACGTCACACATCCTCGTCTTAGACACATAGTGACATCACATCACAGAGACATGCATCATTGCCTTAGATTCGCAGCAACATCACACATCACTGAGACTCAGTGACTTCACACATCCTAACTTCACAGTAACATCACACATCTTTATTTAAGTATATGAGCAGAGTCAGTTATTAGTTATAGAACTGATCCCAACGATTCCAAATGTTTTAACTATTTTACTATAGTGACAAGTGTGCCTTCTCGCAATCTAAACATAATGGGTAATATTCTGTCCGTAAGATGCATCAACCATTACATATTGACGACGTTCAGAAGAGGAAGACTCAGATATATTTAACTTTAAAGCACTTAAAGGTATCCCTTCAGGATCTTCTTAAAGTAAGTGGGTGAGTGAACCGTAAAGATGAATCACTTACCTCCAGGTGGCCGGGTCTGGTAACTCAGAACTAACTCTGAGGTTGACAGTGATCGCAAACTCTTAAGTTATGTCACATTGTGGCCTTATATCTCATAGTAGTAGCAGCATATAACAAAATTTTTGTCTTTCCAGCCCTGCCACTGTTTTCCAGCTGTTAATTATTACACATTCTTCTTCTCTTCGCTCCACCTAGTATAATTTGAAGATTTTTAGAAGTTCCCAATAGTGTAATTTCAATTGTGTAAGTCCAGTAGTGTAAGTACGATGGTGTAAGTCCAGTAGTGTAAGTACGATGGTGTAAGTCCAGTAGTGTAAGTACGATGGTGTAAGTCCAGTAGTGTAAGTACGATGGTGTAAGTCCAGTAGTGTAAGTACGATGGTGTAAGTCCAGTAGTGTAAGTACGATGGTGTAAGTCCAGTAGTGCAAGTACGATGGTGTAAGTCCAGTAGTGTAAGTACGATGGTGTAAGTCCAGTAGTGTAAGTACGATGGTGTAAGTCCAGTAGTGTAAGTACGATGGTGTAAGTCCAGTAGTGCAAGTACGATGGTGTAAGTCCAGTAGTGTAAGTACGATGGTGTAAGTCCAGTAGTGTAAGTACGATGGTGTAAGTCCAGTAGTGTAAGTACGATGGCGTAAGTCCAGTAGTGTAAGTACGATGGTGTAAGTCCAGTAGTGTAAGTACGATGGTGTAAGTCCAGTAGTGTAAGTACGATGGTGTAAGTCCAGTAGTGTAAGTACGATGGTGTAAGTCCAGTAGTGTAAGTACGATGGTGTAAGTCCAGTAGTGTAAGTACGATGGTGTAAGTCCAGTAGTGTAAGTACGATGGTGTAAGTCCAGTAGTGTAAGTACGATGGTGTAAGTCCAGTAGTGTAAGTACGATGGTGTAAGTCCAGTAGTGTAAGTACGATGGTGTAAGTCCAGTAGTGTAAGTACGATGGTGTAAGTCCAGTAGTGTAAGTACGATGGTGTAAGTCCAGTAGTGTAAGTACGATGGTGTAAGTCCAGTAGTGTAAGTACGATGGTGTAAGTCCAGTAGTGTAAGTACGATGGTCGAAGTCCAATAATGTTGTGGAATACAATGAACTGATGCTATCAAAATTTTTCTGTACCTGAATAATAATAATAATAATAATAATAATAATAATAATAATAATAATAATAATAATAATAGTAATAGTAGTAGCAGTAGTAGTATTAGTGGTAATACTATTATTATAATGATGATGATGAAGAAAAATTGCTGTCTATTTTTTCTTTTGCTGGTTTTGACAGAACACTTTTACAGTTCATTACATTGTCAACACTACCATTGCCAGCACTACCATTGCCAGCACTACCATTGCCAACACTACCATTGCCAGCACTACCATTGCCAACACTACCATTGTCAACACTACCATTGCCAGCACTACCATTGCCAGCACTACCATTGCCAACACTACCATTGCCAGCACTACCATTGCCAACACTACCATTGTCAACACTACCATTGCCAGCACTACCATTGCCAGCACTACCATTGCCAGCACTACCATTGCCAACACTACCATTGTCAACACTACCATTGCCAGCACTACCATTGCCAGCACTACCATTGCCAGCACTACCATTGCCAACACTACCATTGCCAGCACTACCATTGCCAACACTACCATTGTCAACACTACCATTGCCAGCACTACCATTGCCAGCACTACCATTGCCAGCACTACCATTGCCAACACTACCATTGTCAACACTACCATTGCCAGCACTACCATTGCCAGCACTACCATTGCCAACACTACCATTGCCAGCACTACCATTGCCAGCACTACCATTGCCAACACTACCATTGCCAGCACTACCATTGCCAACACTACCATTGTCAACACTACCATTGCCAGCACTACCATTGTCAACACTACCATTGCCAGCACTACCATTGTCAACACTACCATTGCCAGCACTACCATTGTCAACACTACCATTGCCAGCACTACCATTGTCAACACTACCATTGCCAGCACTACCATTGCCAGCACTACCATTGCCAACACTACCATTGCCAACACTACCATTGCCAGCACTACCATTGTCAACACTACCATTGCCAACACTACCATTGTCAACACTACCATTGCCAGCACTACCATTGCCAGCACTACCATTGCCAACACTACCATTGTCAACACTACCATTGCCAGCACTACCATTGCCAGCACTACCATTGCCAACACTACCATTGCCAGCACTACCATTGCCAGCACTACCATTGCCAACACTACCATTGCCAGCACTACCATTGCCAACACTACCATTGTCAACACTACCATTGCCAGCACTACCATTGTCAACACTACCATTGCCAGCACTACCATTGTCAACACTACCATTGCCAGCACTACCATTGTCAACACTACCATTGCCAGCACTACCATTGTCAACACTACCATTGCCAACACTACCATTGCCAGCACTACCATTGCCAACACTACCATTGCCAACACTACCATTGCCAGCACTACCATTGTCAACACTACCATTGCCAACACTACCATTGTCAACACTACCATTGCCAGCACTACCATTGTCAACACTACCATTGCCAACACTACCATTGTCAACACTACCATTGCCAGCACTACCATTGCCAGCACTACCATTGCCAGCACTACCATTGCCAACACTACCATTGCCAGCACTACCATTGCCAACACTACCATTGTCAACACTACCATTGCCAGCACTACCATTGCCAGCACTACCATTGCCAGCACTACCATTGCCAACACTACCATTGTCAACACTACCATTGCCAGCACTACCATTGCCAGCACTACCATTGCCAACACTACCATTGCCAGCACTACCATTGCCAACACTACCATTGTCAACACTACCATTGCCAGCACTACCATTGCCAGCACTACCATTGCCAACACTACTATTGCCAACACTACCATTGTCAACACTACCATTGCCAGCACTACCATTGCCAGCACTACCATTGCCAACACTACCATTGCCAGCACTACCATTGCCAACACTACCATTGTCAACACTACCATTGCCAACACTACCATTGCCAACACTACCATTGTCAACACTACCATTGCCAGCACTACCATTGCCAGCACTACCATTGCCAGCACTACCATTGCCAACACTACCATTGCCAGCACTACCATTGTCAACACTACCATTGCCAGCACTACCATTGCCAGCACTACCATTGCCAGCACTACCATTGCCAGCACAACCATTGCCAACACTACCATTGCCAGCACTACCATTGCCAACACTACCATTGCCAACACTACCATTGCCAACACTACCATTGTCAACACTACCATTGCCAACACTACCATTGTCAACACTACCATTGCCAACACTACCATTGCCAGCACTACCATTGCCAGCACTACCATTGCCAACACTACCATTGCCAACACTACCATTGTCAACACTACCATTGCCAGCACTACCATTGCCAGCACTACCATTGCCAGCACTACCATTGCCAACACTACTATTGCCAACACTACCATTGTCAACACTACCATTGCCAGCACTACCATTGCCAGCACTACCATTGCCAACACTACCATTGCCAGCACTACCATTGTCAACACTACCATTGCCAACACTACCATTGCCAACACTACCATTGTCAACACTACCATTGCCAACACTACCATTGCCAGCACTACCATTGCCAGCACTACCATTGCCAACACTACCATTGCCAGCACTACCATTGTCAACACTACCATTGCCAACACTACCATTGCCAGCACTACCATTGCCAGCACTACCATTGCCAGCACTACCATTGCCAGCACTACCATTGCCAACACTACCATTGCCAGCACTACCATTGCCAACACTACCATTGCCAACACTACCATTGTCAACACTACCATTGCCAACACTACCATTGTCAACACTACCATTGCCAACACTACCATTGCCAGCACTACCATTGCCAGCACTACCATTGCCAACACTACCATTGCCAGCACTACCATTGTCAACACTACCATTGCCAACACTACCATTGCCAGCACTACCATTGCCAGCACTACCATTGCCAGCACTACCATTGCCAGCACTACCATTGCCAGCACTACCATTGTCAACACTACCATTGTCAACACTACCATTGCCAACACTACCATTGCCAACACTACCATTGCCAACACTACCATTGTCAACACTACCATTGCCAACACTACCATTGCCAACACTACCATTGTCAACACTACCATTGTCAACACTACCATTGCCAACACTACCATTGCCAACACTACCATTGTCAACACTACCATTGCCAACACTACCATTGCCAGCACTACCATTGCCAGCACTACCATTGCCAGCACTACCATTGCCAACACTACCATTGCCAACACTACCATTGCCAACACTACCATTGCCAACACTACCATTGCCAGCACTACCATTACCAGCACTACCATTGCCAACACTACCATTGCCAGAACTACCATTGACAGCACTACCATTGCCAACACTACCATTGACAGCACTACCATTGACAGCACTACCATTGCCAGCACTACCATTGCCAACACTACCATTGCCAACACTACCATTGCCAACACTACCATTGCCAACACTACCATTGCCAACACTACCATTGCCAGCACTACCATTGCCAACACTACCATTGCCAACACTACCATTGCCAACACTACCATTGTCAACACTACCATTGCCAACACTACCATTGCCAACACTACCATTGTCAACACTACCATTGCCAACACTACCATTGCCAACACTACCATTGTCAACACTACCATTGCCAACACTACCATTGTCCACACTACCATTGCCAACACTACCATTGTCAACACTACCATTGCCAACACTACCATTGTCAACACTACCATTGCCAACACTACCATTGCCAACACTACCATTGTCAACACTACCATTGCCAACACTACCATTGCCAACACTACCATTGCCAACACTACCATTGCCAACACTACCATTGTCCACACTACCATTGCCAACACTACCATTGCCAACACTACCATTGCCAACACTACCATTGTCAACACTACCATTGCCAACACTACTATTGCCAGCACTACCATTGCCAGCACTACCATTGCCAACACTACCATTGCCAACACTACCATTGCCAACACTACCATTGCCAGCACTACCATTGCCAGCACTACCATTACCAGCACTACCATTGCCAACACTACCATTGACAGCACTACCATTGCCAACACTACCATTGACAGCACTACCATTGACAGCACTACCATTGCCAGCACTACCATTGACAGCACTACCAGTGACAGCACTACCATTGACAGCACTACCAGTGACAGCACTACCATTGCCAGCACTACCATTGACAGCACTACCATTGACAGCACTACCATTGACAGCACTACCATTGACAGCACTACCATTGACAGCACTACCATTGCCAGCACTACCATTGCCAGCACTACCATTGCCAGCACTACCATTGCCAACACTACCATTGCCAACACTACCATTGCCAACACTACCATTGCCAACACTACCATTGCCAACACTACCATTGCCAACACTTATAAAGTGATTTATGAAGCAAAATTTATTATCTAAAACTTACGACTCTGTGGTGTAGTGGCCAGCACGGCTGTGGTGCAGTGGCCAGCACGGCTGTGGTGCAGTGGCCAGCACGGCTGTGGTGCAGTGGCCAGCACGGCTGTGGTGCAGTGGCCAGCACGGCTGTGGTGCAGTGGCCAGCACGGCTGTGGTGCAGTGGCCAGCACGGCTGTGGTGCAGTGGCCAGCACGGCTGTGGTGCGGTGGCCAGCACGGCTGTGGTGCAGTGGCCAGCACGGCTGTGGTGCAGTGGCCAGCACGGCTGTGGTGCGGTGGCCAACACGGCTGTGGTGCAGTGGCCAGCACGGCTGTGGTGCGGTGGCCAGCACGGCTGTGGTGCAGTGGCCAGCACGGCTGTGGTGCGGTGGCCAGCACGGCTGTGGTGCGGTGGCCAGCACGGCTGTGGTGAGGTGGCCAGCACGGCTGGCCACCGCATCTACGTAGATTATAATTTTTCATGACTGAGGAACATTATATTTATCTTCTATTCACTTAATTTTACAATTTAGTGTTAAACATTTAACAATATCTACGTAGATTATTATAATTTTTATGGAATTTTAAATATTTTAGTGGAATGTGTTAATTAAACTGGTGCTGGTCACAGATCACCTGGGAAATAACAAACATTTAATCCTTCACCAACATGAAGGTAGTTCCATTAAATGAAAATTTATATAACAATAAAGTATCTTGTAATATATGTCTGTACTTTATTAGTGTTTTATGTCTGTTTATTCATAGAATAATAGAATTGATGAGGGAAAAAAGGTGAGCGGTGCACTTAGGAGTCTGTGGAGACAAAGAACTTTGTCCTTGGAGGCAAAGAGGGGAATGTATGAGAGTATAGTTTTACCAACGCTCTTATATGGATGTGAAGCATGGGTGATGAATGTTGCAGCGAGGAGAAGGCTGGAGGCAGTGGAGATGTCATGTCTGAGGGCAATGTGTGGTGTGAATATAATGCAGAGAATTCGTAGTTTGGAAGTTAGGAGGAGGTGCGGAATTACCTGTAGTGGAAGGAAGGCGGGGTAGAGGTCGGCCTAAGAAAGGTTGGAGGGAGGGGGTAAAGGAGGTTTTGTGTGCGAGGGGCTTGGACTTCCAGCAGGCATGCGTGAGCGTGTTTGATAGGAGTGAATGGAGACAAATGGTTTTTAATACTTGACGTGCTGTTGGAGTGTGAGCAAAGTAACATTTATGAAGGGGTTCAGGGAAACCGGCAGGCCGGACTTGAGTCCTGGAGATGGGAAGTACAGTGCCTGCACTCTGAAGGAGGGGTGTTAATGTTGCAGTTTAAAAACTGTAGTGTAAAGCACCCTTCTGGCAAGACAGTGATGGAGTGAATGATGGAGAAAGTTTTTCTTTTTCGGGCCACCCTGCCTTGGTGGGAGTCGGCCAGTGTGATAATAATAATAATAATGTTGTTAGAACTTAGTCTGAGGAAGAGTGTTACTTCTATATTATAATTGATGAATAAAATTAGTATTTGTCCAACTTTTCTAAGTCAAGTCTCTGCTCAAGTTGTATGTTGTTTGTCTGTGATTGTAACTACACACGGTGTTGTATGTTGTTTGTCTGTGATTGTAACTACACACTGTGTTGTATGTTGTTTGTCTGTGATTGTAACTACACACTGTGTTGTATGTTGTTTGTCTGTGACTCTAACTACACACGGTGTTGTATGTTGTTTGTCTGTGATTGTAACTACACACTGTGTTGTATGATGTTTGTCTGTGATTGTAACTACACACTGTGTTGTATGTTGTTTGTCTGTGATTGTAACTACACACTGTGTTGTATGTTGTTTGTCTGTGATTGTAACTGCACACTGTGTTGTATGTTGTTTGTCTGTGATTGTAACTACACACTGTGTTGTATGTTGTTTGTCTGTGATTGTAACTACACACTGTGTTGTATGTTGTTTGTCTGTGATTGTAACTACACACTGTGTTGTATGTTGTTTGTCTGTGATTGTAACTGCACACTGTGTTGTATGTTGTTTGTCTGTGATTGTAACTACACACTGTGTTGTATGTTGTTTGTCTGTGATTGTAACTACACACTGTGTTGTATGTTGTTTGTCTGTGATTGTAACTGCACACTGTTTTGTATGTTGTTTGTCTGTGATTGTAACTGCACACTGTGTTGTATGTTGTTTGTCTGTGATTGTAACTGCACACTGTGTTGTATGTTGTTTGTCTGTGATTGTAACTACACACTGTTTTGTATGTTGTTTGTCTGTGATTGTAACTGCACACCGTTTTGTATGTTGTTTGTCTGTGATTGTAACTACACACTGTGTTGTATGTTGTTTGTCTGTGATTGTAACTGCACACTGTTTTGTATGTTGTTTGTCTGTGATTGTAACTGCACACTGTTTTGTATGTTGTTTGTCTGTGATTGTAACTACACACTGTGTTGTATGTTGTTTGTCTGTGATTGTAACTACACACTGTATTGTATGTTGTTTGTCTGTGATTGTAACTACACACTGTGTTGTATGTTGTTTGTCTGTGATTGTAACTACATGCTGTGTTGTATGTTGTTTGTCTGTGATTGTAACTGCACACTGTGTTGTATGTTGTTTGTCTGTGATTGTAACTACATGCTGTGTTGTATGTTGTTTGTCTGTGATTGTAACTGCACACTGTGTTGTATGTTGTTTGTCTGTGATTGTAACTGCACACTGTGTTGTATGTTGTTTGTCTGTGATTGTAACTACATGCTGTGTTGTATGTTGTTTGTCTGTGATTGTAGCTGCACACTGTGTTGTATGTTGTTTGTCTGTGATTGTAACTACACACTGTGTTGTATGTTGTTTGTCTGTGATTGTAACTACATGCTGTGTTGTATGTTGTTTGTCTGTGATTGTAACTACACACTGTGTTGTATGTTGTTTGTCTGTGATTGTAACTACATGCTGTGTTGTATGTTGTTTGTCTGTGATTGTAACTGCACACTGTGTTGTATGTTGTTTGTCTGTGATTGTAACTACACACTGTGTTGTATGTTGTTTGTCTGTGATTGTAACTACACACTGTGTTGTATGTTGTTTGTCTGTGATTGTAACTGCACACTGTGTTGTATGTTGTTTGTCTGTGATTGTAACTGCACACTGTTGTATGTTGTTTGTCTGTGATTGTAACTACACACTGTGTTGTATGTTGTTCGTCTGTGATTGTAACAACACACTGTTGTATGTTGTTTGTCTGTGATTGTAACTGCACACTGTGTTGCATGTTGTTTGTCTGTGATTGTAACTACACACTGTGTTGTATGTTGTTTGTCTGTGATTGTAACTACACACTGTGTTGTATGTTGTTTGTCTGTGATTGTAACTGCACACTGTGTTGCATGTTGTTTGTCTGTGATTGTAACTATACACTGTGTTGTATGTTGTTTGTCTGTGATTTTAACTACACACTGTGTTGTATGTTGTTTGTCTGTGATTGTAACTATACACTGTGTTGTATGTTGTTTGTCTGTGATTGTAACTACACACTGTGTTGTATGTTGTCTGTCTGTGATTGTAACTATACACTGTGTTGTATGTTTGTCGGTGATTGTAACTACACACTGTGTTGTATGTTGTTTGTCTGTGATTCTAACTACACACTGTGTTGTATGTTGTTTGTCTGTGATTGTAACTACACACTGTGTTGTATGTTGTTTGTCTGTGATTGTAACAACACATTGTGTTGTATGTTGTTTGTCTGTGATTGTAACTACACACTGTGTTGTATGTTGTTTGTCTGTGATTGTAGCTACACACTGTGTTGTATGTTGTTTGTCTGTGATTGTAACTACACACTGTGTTGTATGTTGTTTGTCTGTGATTCTAACTACACACTGTGTTGTATGTTGTTTGTCTGTGATTGTAACTACACACTGTGTTGTATGTTGTTTGTCTGTGATTGTAGCTACTCACTGTGTTGTATGTTGCTTGTCTGTGATTGTAACTACTCACTGTGTTGTATGTTGTTTGTCTGTGATTGTAGCTACTCACTGTGTTGTATGTTGCTTGTCTGTGATTGTAACAACACACTGTGTTGTATGTTGTTTGTGATTGTAACTACACATTGTGTTGTATGTTGTTTGTCTGTGATTGTAACTACACACGGTGTTGTATGTTGTTTGTCTGTGATTGTAACTACACACTGTGTTGTATGGACAGTTTGTGATTAGAGGTTACCTACATACACATGCACTGTGTGAACTGTGTGTAGTGTGCTAGTGACTTGTACACAATGGTACATGTGCTAGTGAGTTGTATATCATGGTACTTGTGCTTGTGAGTTGCACACCATTTTACTTGTGCTAGAGAGTTGTATACCATGGTACTTGTGCTAGTGAGTTGTACATCATGGAACATGTGCTAGTGAGGTGTACGCCATGGTACTTGTGCTAGTGAGTTGTACATCATGGAATATGTGCTAGTGAGTTGTAAATCGAGGTACATGTGCTAGTGAGTTGCACACCATGGTACTTGTGCTAGTGAGTTGTACACCATGGTACTTGTGCTAGTGAATTGTACAACATGGTACTTGTGCTAATGAGTTGTACATCATGGTACTTGTGCTAGTGAGTTGTACATCATGGTACTTGTGCTATTGAGTTGTAAATCATGTTACTTGTGCTAGCGAGTTGAAAATCATGGTACTTGTGCTAATGAGTTGTAAATCATGGTGTTTGTGCTAGTGAGTTGTAAATCATGGTACTTGTATGTGTGCCTGAGGTGTTGTGTGTGATGCAACGTTAATGTGATACATCCCGTGTTGGACTTACACACTGTGAGAGAGTTACACACTTACGTTCATTTATGTTGTGATTATTAATTTTCAGGAAGACTGTAAGCATACTTGTGAAATTATCGTTATTATTCAGGTACATACTTCTCTTACTGTTTTACCAAATCCATAAACTACATCAATGGTAACAAAAATCTTCCTTCCCACATAAATGGCAAAAACAAACTCTCTTCCCACATCAAGGGTAACAGCAACCTCCCTTCCCACATCAAAGGTAACAGCAACCTCCCTTCCCACATCAAAGGTAACAGCAACCTCCCTTCCCACATCAAAGGTAACAGCAACCTCCCTTCCCACATCAAGGGTAACAGCATGCACCCTTCCCACATCAAAGGTAACAGCAACCTCCCTTCCCACATAAAGGGTAACAGCATGCACCCTTCCCACATCAAAGGTAACAGCAACCTCCCTTCCCACATCAAGTGTAACAGCATTCTCCCTTCCCACATCAAAGGTAACAGCAACCTCCCTTCCCACATCAAGGGTAACAGCAACCTTCCTTCCCACATCAAAGGTAACAGCAACCTCCCTTCCCACAACAAGGGTAACAGAAACCTCCCTTCCCACATCAAGGGTAACAGCAACCTCCCTTCCCACATCAAGGGTAACAGCAACCTTCCTTCCCACATCAAGGGTAACAGCAACCTCCCTTCCCACATAAAGGGTAACAGCAACCTCCCTTCCCACATCAAGGGTAACAGCAACCTTCCTTCCCACATAAAGGGTAACAGCAACCTCCCTTCCAACATCAAGGGTAACAGCAACCTCCCTTCCCACATCAAGGGTAACATCAACCTTCCTTCCTACATAAAGGGTAACAGCAACGTCCCTTCCCACACCAAGGGTAACAGCAACCTCCCTTCCCACATCAAGGGTAACAGCAAGCTCCCTTCCCACATCAAGGGTAACAGCAAACTCCCTTCCCACATCAAGGGTAACAGCAACCTCCCTTCCCACATCAAGGGTAACAGCAACCTCCTCCCTTCCCACCTCAAGAGTAACAGCTACCTCCCTTCCCACATCAAAGGTAACAGCAACCTCCCTTCCCACATCAAAGGTAACAGCAACCTCCCTTCCCACATAAAGGGTAACAGCAACGTCCCTTCCCACATCAAGGGTAACAGCAACGTCCCTTCCCACATCAAGGGTAACAGCAACCGTCCCTTCCCACATCAAGGGTAACAGCAACCGTCCCTTCCCACATCAAGGGTAACAGCAACCTCCCTTCCCACATCAAGGGTAACAGCAACCTCCCTTCCCACATCAAGGGTAACAGCAACCGTCCCTTCCCACATCAAGAGTAACAGCAACCGTCCCTTCCCACATCAAGAGTAACAGCAACCTCCCTTCCCACATCAAGGGTAACAGCAACCTCCCTCCACTCATCAAGGGTAACAGCAACCTTCCTTCCCACATCAAGGGTAACAGCAACCTCCCTCCACTCATCAAGGGTAACAGCAACCTTCCTTCCCACATCAAGGGTAACAGCAACCTTCCTTCCCACATCAAGGGTAACAGCAACCGTCCTCACTAAATTTCTTTATAAACATGGTAAATATGCAATTTATCAACATTTCTCTATTCAGTGACCCAGAATTAGTAAAGAATGACTTGTTTTATTTCCTCTGCATTTAGTTGTAATCCGGAGTTAATGGTCACTAATACCATTGTAGCTGTTATCAGGTAATTTGATTCTCCTCATCTAAATCCTTTTTGCGGTAATATTGGTCAACTGGTGAATATAAGTCAATTCTAATACAAAGAGTTTGGTCCAAATCAAATAAAAATGATTACTTCTGGTGCAGGTTGTGAGGTAACTGGTTGTGGATATAAGATAATTAGGATAATTTGCTAGTAATAATGGTAGAATTACCGACAAAATTTTAGGTAAATGGACACAGATGTAACTAATGTGACATTTTATTGTGGCAATGTTTCGGCTTTGTCAAGCCTTGACAGCTTGACAAGCCGTGACATCTTGACAAGCCGTGACAGCTTGACAAACCGTGACAGCTTGACAAAGCTCCTGGAGAGCGAAATGTTGCCACAATAAAATGTCACATTAGTTGCATCTGCGTGCATTTACCTGACAACTTGTTAGATAACTTTGGCACTTTAGTTGATATCTGATTCGTCAGTATCAGTTGGACAACTGGGTCAGACTGATAGATAATACAGTCAGGCTAATAGACAAGTGGGAACATTAACTAACATACAGTATGTATGGTACAAGTGGACAGGTGAACTGGATATTTCCTCCAAGACAGCTATAAATAGAATCCATTCCCCTACACCTGATACTGAGTAGATATGTTCAATCCTGGCAGGAGATTTTAATGCCAGTCACCCGGCGCTCTTCAACTGTGGCGCCGACAATCCGCTAGGTAACCAAAAGGGAAAACAACTATTAAATATAATTACAGCAAGAAATCCATCATTCTAGTGCCCATTCTTTAAGTCATATGTAGGCTCTCACCCAGGGACACCTGATATAGTCTTGACCAGCAGGGACTGTGACCTATACCATTGCAGTCTCCCCTGGTGGAAACGTAGAATCAGACCATATCCCTGTTATAATAACACTTCAGGCATCGCCATTTAGAATACCCACTCCTCCGAAACCCAACCTAAAAACTCTAGGATTTGACCCCGTCAGGGACTACCTTACTGTTTCGCTTGAGAACCAGCCTTCAACTGCAACTGACGAGGTAATTAGCTCCTTCCATGTAAGAATCATAGAGGCCACTCAGGGAAGTTGCCAATTAAATACATCAAAGCTCTATTAGCAATATAAACCAACCACGGAAATTAGTGACTGCATGAAAAATGATCAAGCAGAGTGTATAAGGCATCACCAAACGAGAGAGCGCACCGGGGCTATACTGCAGAGGTTGAGAAAAGAATTTATTACCCTAATCACACAACACAAAAATGAATTATGGAAATAAGTTGTTCAAGCTAATCAATACAAAAGCCAACCTGAAAAGTTCTGGAGCAAGATCGGCCAGTTTCTGGGGGCAAAGCACAAGGCTACCCATTATCTCATACATTCCTTCACCGATGACGATGATGAGGAAGTTGATATTAAAGTTGATGACCCACAAGATCAAGCCAGTCTGATGGGTGATGTGTGGGAGAAAATTCCCTCGCACAATGATAGTAGAACATTTAATAATAACTATTACTAGAGAGACAACCGAGCTGACCTCCATCCATTACCACTAGGTGATACATCTACCCTTGAAGATGAACATCCTCTAACAAGACCAATCACACTCAAGGAGATGAGTCAAGTCATAGGCAGAATGAGTAATAAAGCTCTTGGCCCCTCAGGTATAACAGTGAAACAAGCAAAGTTCTTACCCAGAAATTGCAAAATGTCTCTGGAAAATATCTTTAATACTCTCTTGGTCTCGGGACACTTTCCTGTGACACTTAAGACAGCAAGGATGATATTCATTGCAAAACCCAGCAAAGACAAACATAAGCCGGAGAACTATAGACCTATCTCATTACTTGAAGTCACTGGTAAAGTCCTTGAGAAAATCATTTCCAACATATTAAACTACTACATGGAGTACAATCAGCTCTTCACCGACAAACAGTTTGGACATACGACCCACAGAGGATCACAACAAGCTATCAATATCATCTTGGATGCTGCGGACAGCCTGAGGAAACAGGGCAACCTTGCCCTTATTGCAACCAGGAATGTACACAAAGCTTTTGACAGCCTGTGGCACGACGGACTCAAATATATTTAAACATGTCGACCTTCCTGACCACAACTGGATTTTTTTCAGATTCATAAACAACTTCTTATCAGAAAGAAGAATCATCCCTATCTCCCTCAACCCGGGTTCAATGATACTATCATCACCTAATTTCCTGGTATTATCCATGTAGTGTCATCCACGCCCGTAAGGAGGAAACATAAGCATGCGAGGGTAATAGAAAAAATGCATATGGAACTACGAAGAACAGCAAACTGGAAGAAGAAATGGAGAATCACGGCCAACCCAGATAAACACAAAGATGGGGGTTATCTCCAGAGGTACACCTATTGCCTTCAGCAACCCCAGCAAGCTCCTAGGATACTATACAGGTTTAAACTATACAGGTTTAATCAAGCTCCTTCCCACCTCAAGAAACACCTGCACAAGAATATCCTTGTGTACCTATGTCATTAACAACTAAAATCAACATACTACAGCTACAAAAAGTCCAGAATATAGCACTCCCCTTAATCACAGGCACCAGGAGGAGTGACAGAATATAGCACTCCCCTTTATCACAGGCACCAGGAGGAGAGACACAATCAGGATGGAAGATCTACACATCCAACAGGAGATAGATACAATAAATGTAAGGCTTGATAAACTATAGAAGAAACAACTATACGACATGCAAGAACTCTATATACTAGACAGAGAAAACCTTCCACAACCAACAAACACCACCGACTACATCAACACTCCTCACAGAACCCAAAGAATGACCCTCCAACAAAGAATGACCCTCCAACAAGGATAATTTCCAGAGACCAATGATCCTGAGTGACCTCCCAAAGACATAGATGAATGGGTAACACCGGAACCCTTTTATGTCTAATAAGGATAAAACCTCCCCAATTAATGGGGACTTTCCTTTTAACTCATTAACTGTTACATCTAACCATGAAACATCTGCAAACCTACTATGGCAGGACACCACCTCTGAAGCAGCTGAGTCGGCCAGTATCTCCGAGTAATAATCGACCTACATCAAAGGCCTTACTATCGTCATTTCCAGCCAACGACCTGCAGTTCCCCTCCCCCGAGAAAACGTTATGCAGTTATACATTTGTTATAACAGTGTGAAACTGACGGGTAAGTGTTATACCCCATTCATTGAAATTGATTTCATTAATGACAATACACACTCACACATGCATTAAAGTGCACCAAAGTTGTTTGGCCACTTACCTTTATTACCCCACCTCCACTACCCCCACCCATCCTTTTCCCTTTTAGTCATCCTTACCCATCCTTCTACCTTCCCCATCTTACCCATCCTTTTATCTTCCCCATCTTACCAAAGCTCTGGTCATACAAGTCAAGGTTGCAGCAGTCACCACAAGATCATTTTTGCTACCAGATCAAGTTTCTCCAACTGATAATTTATATTTTCATTCCATAAAGGATTTGTGTGCTGATGAATGTTCTCTGTCAGTAAAGAGGAAGTGAGAGAAGTGATGATGTGTGTGGTGAATGTTCTCTCTGTCAGTATAGAGGAATTGAGAGAAGTGATGATGTGTGTGCTGATGAATGTTCTCTCTGTCAGTATAGAGGTGAGAGAAGTGATGATGTGTATGTGGTGAGAAAAATTTTCTGTCATTAATGAGAAAGTGAGTCAAGAGAAGATGAGAAAAGTGAGTGAGTGATTTAGTCAGATGTTTCCAGCATTCTCTAGATATTCATTTTGAGAGATATGAATATACGACGAAGGAAGTAATTTTAAACACTTGTAGATAAAACAATGAAGACACTCTCGTGAATCTTGATATATAAAAGATAAGGCTTAAAAACGTATATTAGAAGACAACGTTCGTTTCATCAGGACTGGTTACTGAAACATTTACGATTCTTCTCATATTATTTTCATGCACAAAGTTTTTTTGTTTTGCGTTTATAGTGGCATTTTTTTAATTTATAGTAGAGGAGAGAGAAGTGTATACGTGACATTTGAGAGAGAATTATTCGATTACTAAATAATTACTTATAGTTAAACTTCATCATTCACAAGATTATTCATAAAATATCTTTGCATTATCCTCATGTGTCTCATATCTGTCACTTCACATATTCTCATCTTTCTCTAATAATATCTTCAGTCCTATGTTAACTAACATTTATTATCTCACCCAGTCTTTATATATATATACACAAGAATATGTTTAATTCCCATACATTAACTATATTAATTAATTTTAACAACAGTGTTGAAGACTGCAGATAATCTCATAAGAATGTGCACATTTGTATTTGTATTTTTTTGTCTGTTACGGTGTTTGAGGTGAAATGTGCGTCCATGTGTATTAGTGTTTATACTCGTGTCAGAATGAGGGAGATAAGTGTGTGTTTGTTTGTATGGTATTAATGTGAGCGAAATAAATGAGTGTACTCACCTATTTGTGGTTGCAGGGATCAAGACTCAGCTCCTGGCCCAGTGTGTGTGTGTGTATGTTTGTGTGTGTGTGTGTGTGTGCGCGCGCGCGTATGTTTGTGTGTGTGTGTATGTTTGTGTGTGTGTGTGTGTGTATGTTTGTGTGTGTTTGTGTGTGTGTATGTTTGTGTGTGTGTGTGTGTGTATGTGTGTGTGTGTACTCACCTAGTTGTACTCACCTAGTTGAGGTTGCGGGGGTCGAGTCCGAGCTCCTGGCCCCGCCTCTTCACTGATCGCTACTAGGTCACTCTCCCTGAGCCGTGAGCTTTGTCGTACCTCTGCTTAAAGCTATGTATGGATCCTGCCTCCACTACATCGCTTCCCAAACTATTCCACTTACTGACTACTCTGTGGCTGAAGAAATACTTCCTAACATCCCTGTGATTCATCTGTGTCTTTAGCTTCCAACTGTGTCCCCTTGTTACTGTGTCCAATCTCTGGAACATCCTGTTTTTGTCCACCTTGTCAATTCCTCTCAGTATTTTGTATGTCGTTATCATGTCCCCCCTATCTCTCCTGTCCTCCAGTGTCGTCAGGTTGATTTCCCTTAACCTCTCCTCGTAGGACATACCTCTTAGCTCTGGGACTAGTCTTGTTGCAAACCTTTGCACTTTCTCTAGTTTCTTTACGTGCTTGGCTAGGTGTGGGTTCCAAACTGGTGCCGCATACTCCAATATGGGCCTAACGTATACGGTGAACAGGGTCCTGAACGATTCCTTATTAAGATGTCGGAATGCTGTTCTGAGGTTTGCTAGGCGCCCATATGCTGCAGCAGTTATTTGGTTGATGTGCGCTTCAGGAGATGTGCCTGGTGTTATACTCACCCCAAGATCTTTTTCCTTGAGTGAGGTTTGTAGTCTCTGACCCCCTAGACTGTACTCCGTCTGCGGCCTTCTTTGCCCTTCCCCAATCTTCATGACTTTGCACTTGGTGGGATTGAACTCCAGGAGCCAATTGCTGGACCAGTTCTGCAGCCTGTCCAGATCCCTTTGTAGTTCTGCCTGGTCTTCGATCGAGTGTATTCTTCTCATCAACTTCACGTCATCTGCAAACAGGGACACCTCAGAGTCTATTCCTTCCGTCATGTCGTTCACAAATACCAGAAACAGCACTGGTCCTAGGACTGACCCCTGCGGGACCCCGCTGGTCACAGGTGCCCACTCTGACACCTCGCCACGTACCATGACTCGCTGCTGTCTTCCTGACAAGTATTCCCTGATCCATTGTAGTGCCTTCCCTGTTATCCCTGCTTGGTCCTCCAGTTTTTGCACCAATCTCTTGTGTGGAACTGTGTCAAACGCCTTCTTGCAGTCCAAGAAAATGCAATCCACCCACCCCTCTCTCTCTTGTCTTACTGCTGTCACCATGTCATAGAACTCCAGTAGGTTTGTGACACAGGATTTCCCGTCCCTGAAACCATGCTGGCTGCTGTTGATGAGATCATTCCTTTCTAGGTGTTCCACCACTCTTCTCCTGATAATCTTCTCCATGATTTTGCATACTATACATGTCAGTGACACTGGTCTGTAGTTTAATGCTTCATGTCTGTCTCCTTTTTTAAAGATTGGGACTACATTTGCTGTCTTCCATGCCTCAGGCAATCTCCCTGTTTCGATAGATGTATTGAATATTGTTGTTAGGGGTACACATAGCGCCTCTGCTCCCTCTCTCAATACCCATGGGGAGATGTTATCTGGCCCCATTGCCTTTGAGGTATCTAGCTCACTCAGAAGCCTCTTCACTTCTTCCTCGGTTGTGTGCACTGTGTCCAGCACTTGGTGGTGTGCCCCACCTCTCCGTCTTTCTGGAGTCCCTTCTGTCTCCTCTGTGAACACTTCTTTGAATCTCTTGTTGAGTTCTTCACATAGTTCCCGGTCATTTCCTGTTGTCTCTCCTCCTTCCTTCCTTAGCCTGATTACCTGGTCCTTGACTGTTGTTTTCCTCCTGATGTGGCTGTACAACAGTTTCGGGTCAGATTTGGCTTTCGCTGCTATGTCATTTTCATATTGTCTTTGGGCCTCCCTTCTTATCTGTGCATATTCATTTCTGGCTCTACGACTGTTCTCCTTATTCTCCTGGGTCCTTTGCCTTCTATATTTCTTCCATTCCCTAGCACACTTGGTTTTTGCCTCCCTGCACCTTTGGGTAAACCATGGGCTCATCCTGGCTTTTTCATTACTCCTGTTACCCTTGGGTACAAACCTCTCCTCAGCCTCCTTGCATTTTATTGCTACATATTCCATCATCTCATTAACTGGTTTCCCTGCCAGTTCTCTGTCCCACTGAACCCC